>NC_139617.1:21338537-21468831 GCF_964270895.1 Podarcis filfolensis
GCTGTGAGATATAGATATATTGTTGTCTTAATTACCAGTATTTCTCCTGTTGCTCATAATTCTCCTTGCTCCACCAAAGAGCTCTTCAGAGAGCAGTAAGGTTTCCTCCCCCCACTTTCTTTAGGGGTTTAAAGGTTGTCAGATGTATAAATGATCTTTGCTGGAGATTTTTTTTTTTTACAATTCTTTTTTTACAATTCATTTTGTGTGTGTGTGTGTGTGTGTGTGTGTGTGTGTGTGTGTAAGTTGGGTGTTTAAATGTGGGTGATGTTTTTCACTGGTGCATTAAGGAAGGGAGAAAAAAAAGACATAGAATGTGGCCTACAGAATACCAGAGAATGTGAACATGGCAAATTGTAATAGGTTTATGGGGTTCACCACCTGCAGTGGATTACATAGTTATATTGTAAAATTTTCTAAATGTAATTGTTAAACATTTTTGCTAAAATCTTTGTCAGCACCACCAGCATTTTGTGCACTGATGTTTGCATTTATCAGGAACTGTTCTTTGTCAACAGCTAGTTAAAGACATTTTACTCTCAGATTCTGTGTTAAGAGCCACCTAATTGAATTCAAGGGAGTGCATAACACAATCTGAAGTCAAAGAGGTTAGCACAGAATGGTCCTTTTAAAAACTCATTCTTGTGCCTGACTGTCCAAGTAATTGCCACCATCCCTGAGGGAAAATAATTACTAGTATAAATAAATATTTTCTTCAAAGTCCCAGTTCTCATTTTAAGTTTGCTAAGAGCTAATTCTGGTGCTTTATCCACACGATAGCTCTTGGAAATTATCCTGTAAGCATGTGGAAAAAAAATCTGAGTGAAATGAGGAAATTATCCACGAAGCATTGCTACATAAACATGATCCAGAAATGTTGGATCTGGTCATCCCTAGATAAGTGATATGTAGTTCTGCCAAAAGCCTTCAAGTGAGTGGCCCTTCCTAATATCCTTCATCTCAGATAAACAGCTTTCAAAGCTGCACCCATTTCATTTTACCCTTCATAATGTTGACTAGGTCCTTTCTTGCTCTTAGGATCAAAGGAAGACATCTTACACTGAATCAGATTATTGGCCCATCTAACACAGTATTGCCTACATTGACTGCCAGCTGCTGTTCATGGCTCCATGGAAATGCTGGGGATTGAAACTGGGACCTTCTGAATGCAAAGAAGACCTCCTATCATTGAGCTATGGTCCTTCCTGGGTAGGCCACAATCTCAATACTGCTGACACAGTAAGTATCCTAAGTATCGTAAACTGGTTTAAGCTCTGAAAAATGAGTGCTATAGGGGCATAGTGGGGGAGGAACCAAAGAAGGGAGACATAGGCTGGATCCTACACTGTTTCAGCTCAGTCATGTGACCAGTAAACTAGGTATAAGTTAAGGCAGCAAAAAGGGTGGTGCACCTCAAACAATATTTCAAAGGCTTCTTTTCCCTCTGCCAGTCTGAAGCCTGCTCAATTAGCAGTAGGGCCACCGCTGAATAGAGTTTGGATCTGGTGTAACTTTACGCTGTCTTAACTTATACTGGCTTGCTTTATGCCAGCTTCTTGTATATAGGGTTAATCTCTAAATGTCTCTAAGATTACCATATAAGGTAAACACAAGGGAGGGATGTTGAGGGAAAGGAAACCATGGGGGGATGGTGGAGAGAAAGCTCCATGTGACAGACAAGCCTGTAATCAGAGAGTATGATTTTATCCAGAAAGTGCAAGTTTTTCTAGTTCCCTGCATCAACTCAACTTTAAAGGAACCATGTTAGTAACCTTTGCCATTTCATTCCATGAAGTAATTCCTCAGATGGGCATGAGCATTAAAACGTTTCAAGTCAAATTGTTCCCATCCCTAGTATGTCAATTGTACAATAAGTCACTTCAGGACAAAATATACCAGAATTATTTAACATTCTTGGAAGAGGGTGGGAAAAGGTATTTGAAACTTTATTCCTTCTTTGTTTTGGCTTGGGAACTCTCAGCTGCTTGTATCCAATGACTTGAATCTGATTTCAGCAGAATGTCCTTTTCAGAAGGTTGCATGGTATCAATAGCTTTGCTTTTTCCTTTGTAATGGTAATCTCTTCTAAAATATTAATCCCTGATCATGATTCCTTCTGTGTCATCCCAGAGACAGGACCCAGGAAAACTGCTCTGGCACATAAAAACTAAAGACATTTGAGTAGTTCCAAGTATACCTCTTTAATGTGCAACGTGAGACTATTTTGGGTGGAGAAACTTACAAACATCCATTCTGGTCTTGTGCACACACCTCCTTACACACTCTGCTTTCAAGAAATGGATGAGTCCATATTTTTAAGACAGGCCCAGAAGGTTTTTGCATATTGAGAAAATTCAATGCAGTGCAGTATGGGATAGCTTCAAGTTTGTTCCCTTGGAGGTGTTGCTTCTCCCAAAATTGTTATTACAATTTGTTAGTCGCTTTATCTTGCCCAGATGTACTCAAAGTGACTTTCAAGCAAACAACCAGACAACATCCCCCTCCCTGATGCATTAAAACCAAGGAGAAAAAGAAATACATTAAAATCATCCCACCTACTTCTTAGGTCATAGAGGAAAGCTTTTGCCTGGTGCCTATAGGTGATGGGATGTTGCGTTTTGATTAATGCATCTGACAGAAATAGCAGAGTGATCCAATTGGCTATGGTGGGGTTGTGCTGGAGTTGTGATGCACCCATTCCCCTTTTCCCGGATGAAACACTATGGGACATTTCTGTTTATGCATAGGCTAAAACCCAGTGGTGCGATTAGGTGATTTTAGCTCTGAACTTAATGGTCTTCTGCTCTCCTCCTATTTAGGTTTTTAATAGGTATTACTTGCTTCAAAATGTGGTAAGAAAGGCTTGCTACATTTAGGGGCCCTCATTTTGCTGAGTGGGAGGGGGCTGGCACAGCTGCCCCAAAATTCTGCTCTGATGTCACACACCACTGCTGAAATCAGAAAAGCTGTTAACTCATAACCACACAGACACACTTTTATTTTTAAGGTCTCTCCTCAAAATACTTCTCTGAAAGGCAGAAAAGGGACAGTGATTTCCTAGGGAAGAAAAAGCTGTCACTCTCTCTGGTAAATGGAAACCATTTACTAGGGCTGTCATTTTGGTTGAGATTTTCTTATGTACATTTTTTTTAAAAAGTAATTTCCGAAGGATTTATTTTGTCTTGTAACTAGTCACACACATTAACTGGCACTAAGATAATATCTTTTGACCAGCTTTGCTGGTAAATCACTGGGCTATGTAATTGACTTTTGTGCAAAAATTATGCATTATAATCTCTGGAAGAAATAAAATGGAAACATGTTTAAACACTTCCTTTTCTAAATGCTTTGGAGGGAGCCCCCTCTCCCACTGCTAGGGATAGAAGGATTTGTCAATTTTCTCATTCTCCCATCTTAAATGCAGTTCTCCACATTTCTGGAGCAATTTGATTTTTTTAAAAAAATATTCTCATGAAAATTCACCAGTATTTTACTACACATTTTTCCTAATAAACACATTTTTGTATATAGGTTTGACTAATGTACATTTCTGCAAGCAATCGCCCCTAGTATAACACATTTTTGTAGGTTATATTCACTAATATATTCATTTTTGTGCATACTTTCCCATTGTATATGTATTTTTTGCAAACATTAATTGGTTGGAGAACATCACAAAAAATGAATAAGTGCAATTTTTTAAGGATGGCTGTGTTTCAGCTCTTACATTGTTTCAGAAATTGCAGATTTGATACATTCATTTTAATATATGAGCTTAATCAACGTAATCAAATTTCTCTCCCAACCCTATCTGGTAGTTCATTGTAGTTCAAATGAGGGGGAAATAGAAGCCTCAATTTCATTTTGTAAGTGGCATTCATTTTTTTCTTGGTGGAGCTAGAGGCTTTGGAGATGAAGATAGGCAATTGGATTCATACACATTGACATCACAATTTTAGTGTTCTTAAGAGGAACAGCTATGGACTTTTGAGAAACATCAAGTTACATTTCCTGGGGTTGTTTTTGTTTTGTTTTTTAAAAAAAGTTTTAGCATCAATATTGCTGTTCTGAAGCAGAGATGGAAAGCAGAATATTTTCACTCCAAGAACAATGAGTAGCTCATAGAACTTCTCATCAATTTTCCCCTAAGATATCTTCATAAAAAGTAGGAGAAATAAAAACATCCTATAAGAGGAACAATATTTCCTTTAAATGGTCCCCAAAGCACTTCATTTCATTTTATACTTCCTGTAGCCTGAGCCAACCCAAGTGCTTTTGTCAGGTAACAAAGTGGTTTATGTTGATTTAAACCCCACCTTGCCCTCTCCTTGGCCACCAAAAGTCACAAAAATATTTTCTGTTACTTCCTGAGGACACCCAGCCTTATGGGTCTTTGGTGTGCCATTGTAGAACTGAGCTACTGTATGGACAGTAAGCTAATGAGGGTGTTCCTGGTTATCTTAAATATTGTGATGGAACATAGTCATGGGAAGGGGGAGGTACTTTGAACAGCAGATAAGGGAAGCTGGGGGAACACCCTCCATACTAGCACAACAGAGATAAAGGCTCTGTCCCAGTCTGTTCCCTCCTGTTTTCTAGTTTTCCACATGTGAGGAGATTTTTGTAGAGGAACATGACACATACAGCCAGTTACTATCTGAAGTGCCACAGTCCACTCTGTTCAGACTCCTCAGGGTCTGAGTTTCAAGGGATGCAACCTGGGACATTGTAAAGAGGGAACAAAGCCTGGCTCCACTTCTGTGGTGACTCACAAGCATGAAATCGCAAAATGCAGTTAAATACATTGCTTCTATTGCTATCCTAATGAACACTCTGCTAGACCTTCAACTATTATCAGGTGAGAAGCAAGAATGACATGCAGACCAAAATTTAGAATACTTTCCCTCAGCCTGCTGCCTTTTAACTCCCATCAGCCTTGGCAATTGGCTATGCCAGTTGAGGCTGATGAGAGTTGTCGTCTAAAACATCTGAAGGGCACCAGGTTGAAGAAGGCTGTTTTAGAGGGGGCTGTGTCTTTTGGATAAGTATCTATAACTGACTCTGATAAGGTTTGCAAAAAAAGAAGCATAGCCTGGGCTTGAACTTTTAAACAGCTATTTGATACAGAAACGCAACATTATTTTATAGTTGGAAGGGGCTAATGGCTTGGCAAATGCCTTTCGAGATATTGCCAACGAAAAGAACAAGATTAATATGAGTGTTTGCATTTATCCAGGATTAGTCAGCTGGTTGTTGTTTTTTAAACACCCTCATTGGAAATCAGTTCATCATTCAGAAGTACCTACTGACTCTCAAATGTTACAGTACTAGTGGAGAATGAGAGTTGGTATATATTGTTACTTTATCCAGATGGTGCAGTATCCCACGAAGTTTGGGAAGAGCATTAATTAATTAATATACCACTTGATGAAACCTCAAAGTTTTTATAAATGCACTCACTGTATGAGAAGACCTTGCAACAAGCCTACCCTGAAACCACAAAGCAGCTTTATTCAGGAAGGCATCAACAGCCATGTTTATTTGTGAACAACAAATCAACAATTCAGCCTAGCAGTAAGTGAGGCTAACGTTCAAGTTCCCATTTATGCGGGGAATCACCCCCAGGGAGGGGTTTACAATAGACGCTGCCCCAACAACTGGTGTTTTATTTTTAAGTCTTAAAAAGGTATTATATGTATTTTCAGAAACTGAAAAATAAAGTTAGCAAACAACCACTTTTCAGTTTTTGAAAATACATATAACTAATAATCACCACATACCCACACCTCCAAGAAATATTCCATGCATGTAAAATGTAACTAATACAGTCAAACATTCACAAGTTTGAATAATAATTTAGAACTGATTGCAGCAGTTTGGGAGCTTCCACTCTCCAGCTTTGGGGCTTCCGTATACATTTGCATCTCTGCATAGAAACTATCATGTTTGAATATTATGCAAATCGGCATCCTCATTTGTCCTCTCTTTTTGGTGATACCTAAGTAGCCATTCTACTCTGCTCTCAGCAACAACTGCTACATCTTGACATCATGATGCTGAACGTTTCCTTACCTTGCCAGCAGCCAGTTGTCAACACTTGAGAAAGTTATCATAAGTTATCACCTCAAGCTCAAAGGCCAAATGTGCCCCCCAGCCTTCTCTGTCCCTCAGATAGTGGCAGACTTTGGGCTCCCAAATGTTAGTGGCGCCCTGTGCGGTTCTAAAATTTGGCACTTCCTGCCTCTTGCACCCCATTCTACATCACTGTTGCAGCTCCCACTGTGGTGCCAGTGCCTAGTGCAGCTGAACTGGTCGTGCTACCCTAAAACCTCCTTTGCCTCAGGTTATCCCCAGGCCACACCCCATATTATTTTCCCAGGCCACAACCTTCCCCACAGAAGTGGTTTTAGGGTAGCGCAACTGGTTCAGCCACACTGGTTGCCATGCTGCAGGGGGCACCACAACAATGGTGTAGAACCAAGAGGTGGGGCACTTTTAGCACTGCACAGGGCACTATTGAAATTTGAGAGCCTGAAGTTTATCACTGTTGCATGGCTCTGCTCTGACACTGTTGAGTGTTTTTGCTGAGCTGGAATGTGTCCTTGAATTCGGACTGTGTTTCTTGTTTACCTGAATGGAGGACAGAAGTGTGTGTGTGTGTGTGTGTGTGTGTGTGTGTGTGTGTGGAAACCAAGTTAGATTATGAAGGTAACATTCAGATTCATAGCTTTGCTCACTTTTTCCTTCAGCCTCTCAGAAGTTGCCTAAATGGGAATGAGGCCCTTGGACTGAAACTTGCTCCTCTTCCCTGCAGTGAGTGATACTAAGTGTGGAGGGGTTGAGTTGCCTTGGAGGGCAAGGTTATCAGCAGCTACTCTCTTGCACTGTCAGAGGCAGTATGTCTTGATGATCAGCTGCCCCTCTTTTTCCAGGGATGTCCCTGATTTAGAGAAGCCTTCCTGGTTTCTGATTTGATCCTGCTTTCCCTTAGGATGTCCCTATTTTCACTGGAGAAATGTCGGAGGGCGTGGTTGGATGCCCCTGTTTCCATTAGAGAAATGTTAGAGGGTACAGAGTTATCTGACCCCCGAGCCTTCTGAAGGCAATCCTGTATAGAGAAGGTTTTTTTAAAAATGTTTAATGTTTTATTATGTTTTTATATATGTTGGAAGCTGCTCAGAGTGCTAGGGCAACCCAGTAAGATGTGTTGGGTATAAGTAGTAAAATTATCATTGTGGAATGGGACGTCCCTATTTTCAATGGAGAAACGTTGGAGGGTATGGACCAGTTGTTGGGAATCACAAGCGGGGAGAGGGCTTCTGTGCTCAGTTCCTTCTTGTGGGCTTCTCATAGGCATCTGGTTGGCCACTATGAGAACAGGATGCTGAACTAGAAGGGGCTTTGGCCTAATCCAGCAGGACTCTTCTTATGTTCTTATGTTCAGAGTCGGATGCATATATAATATCTGGTTCCAGCCTCAGAGGCCACAATGCAACACAGAGCTAAGTGTGTATAAGCCAGCTGATTTCAAAGGGCTTAAGTGTTCTTAACGCTGCATTGGATTGTAGCCAGTGTCCATAGATCTGATCAGACATTATGGCACAGAGTAAAAGAAAAAGTCAATACTCACCAAGCAAGGTGTATGCATGGGGGAAGGGAGCTTTTCAAATTCCTCGTCCATCCCTATACCCCAAGTAAGCTTCCCTTCTCTGTAGAATTGGCATGGCTTTTTTACAACAAGGTCCAGTCCCAAATGCTGACAAAACAGCACAGCTAAACACAAATGCACATCTTTGTTTCAAAGTTTGCTGCTGCCAGGTGTGCATGGGAGAAATCAATTAATTTTGAGCATTTCTGATTGTATGTTAAAAAGAGTGCATTGGTCTGTGTGTTCAAAATCAATTGTCAAAACGATTGAGGATTAATAACTCTGGAATCCTAACCTTTTATGTTCCTGCAAGGCCATGTAATAGGATGATTCAAGATCTGATGCCATATTTCATTAGTACCAGAGAGGGAAACAGATTAGGCTTTACCAGAGCTGTGTAAATAACTTGTAATACTATGGATACTTCTAATACTGCAAATAATGAATAATGCATTTGATGTATTTTGCCTCATGTTCTCCTATTTCAGTAGTGGTTCACAACACTGTTTTGCTTTGTTTTGTTTTAATTGAATCTGTGCCTCAGTTTTAACATTTCATGATGGGTTACTTTGTGGTGGTGGATCACAAGCCACATCAGGCTGAAAAACTTTAGTGAACAAAATAAGTGAAGTGTTTCTACAGTTGACCCTCTGAATATGGCATAAATGGCAAACACATATGCTCATTTGCCATTGCCTTTAACTCCTATTTTGGAACACCCAGCCTTTTGCTTTAATGATGAACATCACAAATTCCTATTGTGGAGAAAAAGGTGAATCTATACAACTAAATATATTTTGCCCAAAGGTCAACCCATTTTGGAAAACTTACATAACAACAACAACAACCATAAAAATAACCACAATTATTTTATTATTTATACCCCACCCATCGGGCAAAACATGTGCTTTACCAGTTGCACTGGCTCCTGGTGGAGTATAGGTTCAGGTTTAAGGTGCTGGTCTTGACCTTTAAAGCCCTTTGTGGCTTAGGGCCCTCGTATCTACGGGACCGCCTCTCCTGGTATGCCCCGCAGAAGACCTTAAGGTCCATGAATAACCATAGTTTAGAGGTCCTGGGCCCTAAGGAAATCAAACTATCCTCCACCAGGGCCAGGGCTTTTTCAGTGATGGCTGTGACCTGGTGGAATGCTCTGTCCCATGAGACTAGGGCCCTTTAGGGTTTAACCTCCTTCCGTTGGGCCTGTAAGAAAGAGCTATTCCATCTGGCCTTTAAGTTGAATTCAGCCTGATCTTTTATTTCCCTTCCCTTCCCTTCCCCTCCCCTTTTTATGAAGATCACCTGCTCTGAGACCCCACAGCAAATTCTCCTCTGGCCTCCTCACTGGCTCAAGTAGGACCAATTCAGCCACCTAGCCCTGGGGAATATCTGATTGATTTTTGAATTTTATTGTTATTCATGTTTTTATTTTTATGCTGCTTTTATAATTAAGTGTTTTAAAGTGTTTTACATTTGTTGTTAGCCACCCTGAGCCCGGTTTTTGAACTCGCAAGGGCGGGGTATAAATAAAAATTATTATTATTATTATTATTATTATTATTATTATTATTATATAATTGGCTCCAACTCAAGCAAGTATATTCCTACTCTATAAAGGAGAAGGGCTCCATTACTTGACATTTTTAAAATCCTTTTGTTCATATGTAATCTCCAGTCAAAGTGGCCTAGCTTCTAATATATACAAATATCTACTCAGTATAGAATCCGGCTCCTCCCATGGACTGAGATTAGTTTGTGAGAGTAACCCAGATATTCAGATAGAGGAACATGACTGGGAAATGTTGTGGTCCAGAGCCCTGTTAAAAACCATATCTGCAAGAATACAAGAAGTTAACTCTAAAAATGCACAACTCTAATGCCAACCCCAGCCCTGGCACTCCACTACTTGGAAGGGGGCAGAAATCCCTCAATTATTGATAAGTCCTTAGTATTCATGCTCCTAGCTGCACCAGATTCACAGTTGCTTCTCATTGGAAATCTAACCTACCACCCCAGCTCTCAGGAGGAGTGGCTTGGAAAGATTTTAGAACACCTAACACAGCAAAGGAGAGCCCTCAGACTTTAGAGGCAAGTCAAAAATAGACTGTTTTCATTTGATGTGGCATGAATTCTTTTCCTTTGTCAACTCAGATGCAAACTCCACTGAACCTCCAATTTCCCAGGTTACTATGTGGAGAGGTTTTGTAGAAGATTACCTTATTTTCTTATTCCTCTCCCTGCACATTCTATTTATGATCACTAGGTAAAACTTACTATGCTTTATTATTATTCCCCTTACTGTGAAAAGTCTATGTGTAACTTATGCTTCTTCTCTAATAACAAAATTATGATTTCTTTTTTCCCAAAAAAGAATGTTAGTGAGTTTGATTATTCCAGATTATTCTGTAACTACCTACTCAAGATGTAAACTCCATTGAGTTCAAAGGGACTTACTCCCAATTGAAGACTGCAGCCTGATAAACCCACAAGCTTAAAATGGTGTGTGTGTGTGTGGCACTCATCTCCAAGTATTGACCAGTACCCCCTCCTTTTTAGGCATGTGAATATTTCAGATTGCAATCCAATCACACTTCCTAAGGGAACTGAGTTGTTCAGCTGTGTGAAACCCACATCCAAATCATGATACTACTTTTCATTCATATATATATATATTAAAATATATAAAACGCAGCGTGTGTGTGTGTGTGTGTGTGTGTCTGTAATATGGCTTTCTTCTTTGTTCTGCTTGTTATTTAGGGCTGTGCTGATGGACGTTCTGAAACCAGCCGTGAAGGTTTTGATGGGGCAGCAGTGAAAATTATGTTTCCTTTTGATCCATTATTTTTGCTTCTGTTTATATATATTTCTTTATGGGAAACCCACAACACATTTTCCAGCGAAATGCACACGTACAGTCTCAGGAGCCCAGAGTACCATTTAACTGTCATTTCCTTTGATTAACCTTCACCTGATCCTAATCCCACTCCCTTAGGCAATTTCCCTTCCCTTTGTCCTGCCATTTAAATACCACTCTCTAGCAGGTGGGCCTATCTGTCATTAGAGGCCTGCCTATGTAATCTATATGTGCATTTTTGGATGCCACAATGCCAGCTTAGCTACTGTGAGGCAAACAAGGAGCTGCTGTGGGCTAGTGTTATAATTGCAAAGGGGTGTTTGCAACACATTGAGAGGCGATTCAAACTGGAGGAAGGAATATGGTATAGTCCTCTCCTAGGCTTGTACTGTCTCAGAACCCACATGGATAGCAGTCTTTATATGAGGGCACACTGCCAACATTTCCCCACATATGGAAAGCTTGTATGACCAGGGTGGGGGGACAGAATCTGGGGCTGAAGGTTTTTCAAACTTTACATTTCCCTGCATACATTTTGCTGTGGAAGAGACCTATTTGAAAGATGATAAAGCATGCCTTTTTGCTTGCTTGAACGAACCCTACAAAATTTGCTCTCAGCAGTTCCCCTCTGATAAACTTTTGCTTCTAGAAAATAGCCTTTAGTTACAGCCCAGGGGTACGCATGATGTTGGATCCAGACAAGCAGTGCATTTACTCGGAAATAACCTCCACTATTATCAGTTGGGCTTACTCTCACATAGGTGTGCATCGAATTGCAGTCAAACAGCATTTAAAACTCAGTGCAAATAATATGGAGTGGGGTAACAGTGTAAGATAAACCTTCAAATAATTACAATTACTTGTATCCAATCTAAGCTACATGCACTTAGGTTCCATTGAATTCAGTGACTAAGTTCACCATTGATTCAATGGATCAGAAACACAACTAATTACTCTAGATATAAGTATTTATTTTAATTTCTAGATTGCACTGCCGTCATTCTTTCATTTGAAACATTTTGCTTATGTTGTGCTTTAAATGCTGTTATTCTGCTTTCATTGGTTTTTAGGTAAAAAAATGTTTTAAGTGTTTTAATTATTGTTATAATAGTTTAATGATTTAATTGTATATTGTTTGAACTCTGTGTGAATCACCCAGAGGACTATGTTGATTGAGATGTCAACAAATGTTCTAAATAAATTTGATTGTCAAGGTTCTTCGCCATATAGAGGGAGTTCATATTCTGATCTCTCCCAATTTGAAGTTACGGTAGCTCACATCACTAGTTTCCAAACTCATCCTTGGGAAGGTTCCTCTGAAGAATTTCATTATTCAACACTGATATACAGATCAGTTTTCAAGTCACTGATCTATGCAAAATTATTTCAAATCCAGATCCTGAGAAGTGGATCAACATTTCAGGGCCTTTTGTGCTTCTGTGCATCCAGTAGGAAACAGATGGGGAATTTGTTAATTTATAGGTTGACTTGTAGCTTGGGATGGAAGATAATTTCATTCAGTCTGGATTTCAAAGTCAAACCCATCTAATCCATGGTTCCCAGACTTTTATGTGGATAAAATTATCATTCAGATAGTGCACTTCTCCAAAATTTGTGATGCCATTTTTATTCAAACATGTGTGCATTGTAAGAGAAATGCATACAATTTAGAGATGATGGATGCACAAAAATATATATTTTAGGGGGTAAATATTTTTTAGTGGAAGGTACATGCAAAATGAGTATACAGTGGTACCTTGGTTCTCGAACTTAATCAGTTCTGGGAGTCTGTTCGACTCCCAAAGCCTTTCAAAAACCGAGGCACAGCTTCCGATTGGCAGCAGAAGCTTCCTACACTCAAGCGGAAGCCATGTCAGATGTTCGACTTCCGAAAAACGTTCGCATTTTACTTTTGGAACATTTACTTTTGGGTTTGCGGCATTCGGGAGCCGATTTGTTTGGGAGCCAAGCCATTCAAGTACCAAAGTACCACTGTATTGGGGAAAATGCAAACGATTTAAATAAAAAAAATTCATTTAAAATCTACAGAAAACCATATAGAAAGAAGTTAAGATCAAACATACGTGTATGAAACTGAAGTGGGGAAAAAATAAAGTGATTTGTCTACCACTTGCAGTAACCCAATCTGGGACTTCAGACTTCAACAGGTTATCTGCCAGACAGTTTAATGTGCATAGGAATTGACAAGTTATATTTACCCATGTAGAAATTATTGCCACATCTGTAGAACAACAGCAACAACCAAAGACTCTACACCCAGCCGGTTTCCGATAGACTCAGTAGATGAAACTGTGGATCCAGTTGTGGTACCAGGGCAATGTGCTGAAAGATAACTATTGTTTTTAGAGTGTTTCTGTTTTGAGCTAAGCATTTTAGGTTGATTCAGTAAGCAAATTCATTGGTATGAATGCTTAGATTCTAATGCCTTTACACCTATTCATTCATTACACATACCTTGCTTTTCCTCAGCCTAATGGTGGTTCCCAGGAGACCTCCTACCCAGTCATCTTATAGGTCAACCCTGATTTGGTTCAGCAGTAGAACTGCATCATCTATATTCATATCATTCTCTGGGTTTTCTTTGCTGTATTCTGCTGCTCCAAGCTCTTTCAGCGATCATCTTTCATTGACCAGCCATTGCATTTTAACCCACTATTTTGGAATCTTTGAACTGGATACACTGCCTGTTTAAAAGAGAATATCTCACATTTCTGTTTCTTAAAAAAATCAAAATACAGTGGCCTATTTTCAGTAGCTATGTGTCTTCTTCTTTGGCGATCACTCGTAGCCGAGTAAGATTGTCTTCCATAAACACGGTTTTAACAATGAGTCTGTAAGCAACTGTGGAGGCCAATTCTCGATCCACACGTCCTTCCACAGTACTCTATGTATAATATGCTGGCTGGGGCTGATGAGAGTTGCAGTCCAACAATATATGGAAGGCACCACATTGACTAGACATGTGCATAGATCCTAAATCTAGTAGCAGACAGCATGGTAGGGCTGTACTGCTCACCTGACCTCCCACTAGTTGCATTCACTGCTGCATACTGGGAAGGAGGAGGCATTAATGTATCCAGCATGGTGCAAACATATTGGCAGGTTAGTTTCTTTTTGTACATTTGCATCACACAAACCTCACTCCTGCCTCACCTCTCCCTTTATCCATCCTGGTAAACAGCAGTGATCCAGCTGGATCGTAGTCAGGTGTGTGGTGCAGCTGCACCACATCTACAGCTACTTAAAACTGAGAGACCTGATTTCAAATCCCTGCTTAGGCAAAAAAAAAAAAAAAAGGTTACTAGAAGAAGAAGAGTTTGATATCCCGCTATATCACTACACGAAGGAGTCTCAAAGCAACTAACATTCTCCTTTCCCTTCCTCCGCCACAACAAACACTCTGTGAGGTGAGTGGGGCTGAGAGACTTCAAAGAAGTGTGACTGGCCCAAGGTCACCCAGCAGCTGCATGTGGAGGAGCGGGGAAGCGAACCTGGTTCACCAGATTACGAGTCTACCACTCTTAACCACTACACCACACTGGCACCACACTAGATGTCCTTGGCCCATTCATTGCCTATCAGACTAGTCTATCTCTGCCTCTGAGAAAGAAAACAAGTATAGGTGCTCTTCCTGAACTATTAGGACAAGACCAGGATAAAAATAAAACAAATTGATTAAGTTTATGATAAACACAACTGTTGAAGGACTCTTATGCCTGCAAAACCTGGTGGATAATCATTTGGAAAGATACCCACAGAGAATATGGGTTGATCGGTGGTATTCTAAATCTAGTAATAAGTATTATGGATATAAACTCACCACATATTTTGGTCTGGATCCTGATTTAGTATGCTGGTAAACCACCCACCTCAGCCTGAGGCTATTGATAGGTTGCCTGATTTGGCTCATGTCAGTCTCTTTCTCTCCCACCCTCCCCCTGATTCAGTTTGGAGAATTCTCTCCTTCCTTGCTGGGAATTCCCCCCACCTTTTCAAAGAAGTGGGTGATAATTGCAGCAGCCCCTCCAGTGAAAAACACCTGCCAAACCACAAGCAAATAGATCCAAGGGCATTTATTCTAGGCATTTAAAGTCTGATTTTTTATTTTTAAAAATCTGTTGTTTGCTTGGAGTTGGTAGAAATTCGGTAGACATTCTGAGGGCTCAATTTCTGCCAAAGTTCAGAAAAATATCTATAGTGGTTTTCTGCACAAGGACTGCTTTGACAATTCTGAGTAAGTAAAAAATGAATCACTTAATTTTTCCATGTGCTTTTTGGGCAATTGGTCTGAAAACTGTGGCCACAAGAGGGGTTCCCTTGGGTAGGAAACCTGCCAAATTGCTCAGATTAGCCCAAGTACTGGGCACTTTAAAGGCTTATTTTGTGGTGGGAAAACTAAGAGAGATTTACTTTCCATGTAAAATGATCACAAGCTTGATCTGTCAGTCAAGGCAAAGCTGTTCCTTCACTATCTCCCCATTCTGGTGTTTGTTGTCTCTTTGGCCATCATTCTACCTGGGTGCTGTGATAAGGTTAGATTCATTTGAATGAATTTTAACAGGGAGAAATGTAAAGTATTGCACTTGGGCAAAAAAAATGAGAGGCACAAATGCAAGATGGGTGACGCCTGGCTTGAGAGCAGTACATGTGAAAAGGATCTAGGAGTCTTGGTTGACCACAAACTTGACATGAGCCAACAGTGTGACGCGGCAGCTAAAAAAGCCAATGCAATTCTGGGCTGCATCAATAGGAGTATAGCATCTAGATCAAGGGAAGTAATAGTGCCACTGTATTCTGCTCTGGTCAGACCTCACCTGGAGTACTGTGTCCAGTTCTGGGCACCACAGTTCAAGAAGGACACTGACAAACTGGAACGTGTCCAGAGGAGGGCAACCAAAATGGTCAAAGGCCTGGAAACGATGCCTTATGAGGAACGGCTAAGGGAGCTGGGCATGTTTAGCCTGGAGAAGAGGAGGTTAAGGGGTGATATGATAGCCATGTTCAAATATATAAAAGGATGTCACATAGAGGAGGGAGAAAGGTTGTTATCTGCTGCTCCAGAGAAGCGGACACGGAGCAATGGATCCAAACTACAAGAAAGAAGATTCCACCTAAACATTAGGAAGAACTTCCTGACAGTAAGAGCTGTTCGACAGTGGAATTTGCTGCCAAGGAGTGTGGTGGAGTCTCCTTCTTTGGAGGTCTTTAAGCAGAGGCTTGACAACCATATGTCAGGAGTGCTCTGATGGTGTTTCCTGCTTGGCAGGGGGTTGGACTCGATGGCCCTTGTGGTCTCTTCCAACTCTATGATTCTATGATTTCTTTGGTTTTCAGCACGTGCATCCCTGCATTTATTTATTTTTTAAAATCTGAATTGTTGAAGCACTACAAAGTGCTTCCATCTATGGCATCTCACTTCACCTCAGGATGAGGTGATCATGTACGAATGTGTCTGAATGCCATGCATATCCCCAAGAAATACTACTTTTTTTTAAAAAAAAACTTCTATTATATATTGTAAGTTGGATGAAGATGGGAGTGTCAAGGATGAGCAGTGCAGCTCTGGTTGTGAGAACATCAAGAATACCATGTCTTATGCAGCTCAGGACCAAGATACCTGAAAGATTACCTCATCCTAACAGTATATACCCAACCAATTACCATACTCTGCAGGAAAGCACATCCAGCAAGTATAATCTCATCAGATAACCCATCACACACATCTTTATCCTGGATTTAGACACTTTAGATGTCTATTTTTGTGATTGCAAGTTGTCTTAAATTGTTTTTGATACTCTGTTTTAATGTTGTAACCCACACTGGGACCTTGGGGTGAAGGATGGGTTAATGATGATGGTGTGAGTTTGGAGGGTGGGGTTAGGCTGCATGCCTGAGCCTCTTCCAATTCTTGGATTCATCAATGATTCAAATGTTTGAATAGCCAGACTAGCTCCCTGGTGAGGTAAGGTAAAGGTAAAGGGACCGCTGACCATTAGGTCCAGTCGTGGCCAACTCTGGGGTTGCGGCGCTCATCTCACTTCAGGCCGAGGGAGCCAGCGTACAGCTTCCGGGCCATGTGGCCAGCATAACTAAGCTACTTCTGGTGAACCAGAGCAGCGCACAGAAATGCCATTTACCTTCCCGCCGGAGCGGTACCTATTTATCTACTTGCACTTGGCCATGCTTTCAAACTGCTAGGTTGGCAGGAGCAGGGACCAAACAACGGGAGCTCACCCCGTCATGAGGATTCGAACCGCCAACCTTCTGATCAGCAAGCCCTAGGCTCTGTAGTTTAACCCACAGCACCACCTGCATTCCTGGTGAGGTAATGGCCCCCTAAGTACAGGTTGTTAAGGTAACCAAAGGAAGGGGCTCTGTGCCAGAGGACAAACGGGTGGGCCCCCTTCCTTTACCTGGCCGTTGGTGAGAAGGACAAAGGCTAGACTTGTGTGAGAGAGCTAGAAGCAGGTGGTAGGCTGAAGTCTATGAGGGAGAGCCATGCTTGATTTCTGTTGGAATCCAAGGCTGTGACTATGGGAGAAGCAACATCTTCTCGGAGTGTTAATCCTGGGTGCCCCTCCATCACAGCCTAAGTTTGTATAGATGTGTAAATGAACCATATATCCTAAAGACTCCACTGTCCCTCATTCCCAGGAAACCAAAGTCTGGGTAAGTGCCTGGAACCCCTAGTATCTCGCACTGCTTTGAAATTGGGGTGAGATGAAACAATAATATTGATACTGGACATCTAAAGTGGTGACACCTACCCTTTGGAATTCTCTCCTGCTGCATATTAGGCAGGCACAATATTCACTGTCATTACAGTGTCTATTGAAGAATTTCTTCTTTCAACAAGCCTTTTACCTGAAATTTTTTATTTCAATGGGCATCTGCACTGGATTTGAAATTCCTTTTATTTTTGGATTTGTTTTAATTTTTTATATGCAATTGTTTAAACTGCATGCAGTTCTTTTATTTTTGATGTGCTTTGAGATGCTTCATAGGAAGTGATTAATAAATGAAATAAATAACAAAAATGAAATACGGTAAATAACAACCTTGTCATATAGGAAAAGGGGGAAGTGCAGAGACTGTGTGAGAGGCAAACAACTTCCTTCCCCATCACAGGATTTTTGTGCCTTCAAAGCAATTCTATTTAATTTCAAAATTGTAGGGCCAGATGCTGAAACAGCATCTGTACCCACAAAGGTCAATGATATTGATAGTGTCTGCCTTCTCCCAGGAAGTTCATCAATGAGCAAATTCGAGTGATCTTTCTCCATCGGCCTCAATTCAGCTTGTAACATCTTTCTCTCTCTTTTGAAAAAGGGAGATGTGTTTCTAATGATGCTATGCACTGATGGATGGAATGGAAACAAATATATTAGAGATATATTTGGCATTATTCCTGTATCTGTTGCAGCATCAAGTAAGGGGTTAATGTGAGCCAGAAACTCATTTTTTAATGCCAGTCCTGGGAAATGTGAAATAATAATGAAGATGAGGTGGCAGGTTCAGCACTGACACAAGGAAGTGTTTGCAAAATTTATTTATTTTATTAAAAGACCAAAGAATGGTCCCATATTGCAAAAAAATACAAGGTAGCATATAGATGTAATACACAATAAAAAAATTGAAAATAACGTTAATGAATTGTACAATGAGCATAACTTAAAATATCAAAAAATGACTTAAATCATTGGCCACAAGGAGTCTAGCAAGGAAAGAATACAAAGGTTGCAGCAAGATGCACCTCGATGGAGATACACTGGTGTGGAGCCACCACCAAAAAGGTCCTTCTATGAACCTCCACACTACACACCTCATTTAACATAGGAAACACCAGGACAACTTTTTATGATGAATGCTCCTACTATCTATGGCATTTGATATGTGATGCCACCTTCACACATGTAAGTTATTGATGTTGCAGTGATCAAATGCTGAACATGCCTGTGTGGTCTGGAGATGAAACCAAAGGTTTTCACACATATTTTTTGTAAACTGCTTTGAGGATTTTTTTATTTTTTATTTTACAATGAGGCATTGTATAAATTTATGAAATAAATAAGTAAACACACACACACATATGCCACATTTTCTCCAAGGAACTCAAGGTTGCATAATTTATTCTCTCCTCTTTCATTCTTTCCCTTTTGAGGTAGGCTACACTGTGAAAGACAAAGGGAGAGAGAGTGGTCCAAGGTCATCCTGTGAGTTTTATGGTTGAGTAGAGATTCAAAACCAGGTCTTCCCAGGCCTAGCCTGACATTAATTGCCACACTATGCTGGTTTTCAAGTCACATCAATGCTATGCATTCAAAGTGGGCACCATTGCCATTCGAAGAGAACAAGGGAGGTGTTCATGGTGAGTTCTGGCACCTCCTTTTCTAGAAAACTAGGACTGGTCAGCACCATTAACAAACTACAGTCTTTGGGATTCTTAGGAGGGAGCTGTGACTCTTAATGTGTTATGGAAGTACTTTATGGTATGGATGTGACCTCAGCATGAACCCAGGCCTCTCATAATGCTCAGCAGGTTAATCAACCACAGTATCCTCTCAACATTCATCTCCAGTTCTTAAAGTGCATTGAACTGTTGCATGTGGGTTCAGCAGTTTGGGCTCCCAAAGCCAACTGCTCTGGTAGGCTGTGTGGAAGACTACACGTACAGTAAATATATCCAACAATCACATTGTCTTGACCTTGGGATTTTTAATGTGCACTTGCACATACCTAGCCAGTCTCCAATGGTGCACATGCTGATGTCACTGACCAGAAGAAAACTCTCATTAAAGAGAGATACGTAGCATTATATCTGAGCACTCACCAAGAGAACTCACCAAGAATGAAACAAGAATAACTTGAGCTGGTGAGAACCCACCCATAATAATGAACCCAAAGTTGGGTGTTGTTGCTTTTTTTAAAAAAAGATGCACATGTATTGTAAAATTGTAAACCACACCAAAAAAGGCGATAAACAAATAAACAAACCTGCTACCAAGAGAACATCCTCTCTGCACAAATGAAGTCCATGCAATGGACTTAAAAAATATTGTGAATGCCTGAGAATGAATCATACATCCAATTATGATTACATGCACACCTTTTAAACAAAGATAGGGAAATGGCGGCCCTTCAGAAGCTGTAGGATTACAACTCCCAGCTAGCATGGCAGTGATCAGGAATGTTGGGAATTGGGGTCCAATAACATATGGAGGGCTGCAGCGTCCCCCAATGTTGTGTAAAGGCTTACTGTGGATAAAGGACTGAATTGGACCTCACTTTTTGGATTACATCTATATAGGAAAATGGCAGTTCTCCTGGGCTTATATATTCCCCAGACTAAATTGCAGTGTGGGAAAAGAGGAAGGAGATCCATGATCAAAACAGAAGAATCTCCATTTGTTTTCTTAAGCTCTTTCTCTGGATAACCAAATGATCAATTCTCACGGTGTGCAGAAGAAAATTGAGTTAAGTTTCGTAATTTGCTGGTGCTGCTAGAGCTGTGGGTTTTGCTTCATTTTTTTTAAGGGGATGGGGAATCCTTGATTTGGACCATCTTTTTAAAATATTATGGGTTGTGTTCTTTTTTAGCATTTGTATTATGTTAAAACACAGTTTGTCAGACAACGGTGGACTTCTGAAAAGATAACCACTCTTGATATTTTGTGCCTATTAGCTTTCGCTTTTTCCTTATAATTCTGAGTCTGGCAATGGCAAGTTCACAGACTCCAGATTTGAAACTTGATTTCCTTGGCATCACAGCATTAGCATTCAGCTGTGGGATGTAACATAATAGTATTATAAGCAACCTTCCATCCTGTTGTCATGGATGCAACACAACCCAATATTGATAGCAATATAACACCAGAACATTATGAAATCTCATTTTTATCTACCAATTTTAATTTAATTACAGTGGAAATTCTTTTCAAATATCAAATGTGCATTTATTTTTTCTCACCTACCCCCATTTAAAGGCATTTATTCCATTAGCATTATGTAGCAGAATTCTCTTTGTCCAATGTTCCTTTTCTTTGTAGTCAAAATATATGTCAGTGTTAGTTTTGGAGACTATTTGAAATAAGCTTCCATAAAATGTATTTGTTTCTGAGTCAGGGTGGTGTTATTTATTTATTTGCAAATGAATTTTAAAGAACATTTGCATTTCTGCTACAAGGGCTGCATCACACTACTTGCAAATAGGGATGGATGGATCAATCTGTTTCCAGTTTATGACAATTTTGCATGCGTTTAGCCATAACTCTGTTCCATCCTGTTTCTACATTAATCTGCAATATTTGATTTTAGAAAGAACATCTGTACAGAAATTGGCTTTTAGTCTTTATTTTATTTTTATTTTTTTGGTACGGTATTGCATTTTCCATAACAGAACCATATAAAATTACAAAAGGTATGTTTGTCCAAGAGAAATAAATTGCTACAATTTCTCCTTTGAGGTTGTTGTTTGTTTGTTTTTTTACATTCAAGCGGTACATAAATATTATGAAATAGATAATGAAGATTCATAGAGAGGCTGCGTCATCTTTTGAGTCTATTAGGAACAAAAAAGTGAAATACACATTGAAGTATGGATTTAAAGAATCCTTAATTGCATAGTTTATCTCAAAAATGCATTTAAATACATATTTTATCCCAATGTATGCATTTTAAAATGCATTTTATCCTAAAATATGTGGTTAAACACACACACACACTCATTCTGATACTTCTTTGAGCTGAGAACTATATGCAAAATTTGGAGAAGTGCAAAATCCAATGGATATTACATTCTGTAAGGGATGGATGAATCCATCAGTTTCACTTTCTCTCCACTTCTCTTAAGCTTGGTCCGTTCTATTGCAAAAACAAAACAAAACAGCAACAACCCTGGAAAAAAAAGGTGTGCATGAGCATCAGTATGCGTTCTCATGCCTGTTCTCCTAATATATGTATTTTTTAAAACATTATTTTCACTTTTGGTGCACATTTTTTTTCTTTGAGAACTTCATTGCAAAATTTCAAAGTGTGAATTTCAAAGAGGAGCTGCGTTTCAGTTTGCGTCTTGATTTGGGATGTATGAAGTTGGCATTAAAATGAATTTCTCTCCCACTCCTAATTTTTGATCTATGTATTAGTTCCAGAGATGTGAATTAGGTCAGTTTGTTTAAAACTGCAAACCAAACCAAATTTTCTTCCAACAAAATATTGCAAAAGAACTGAGAGAAAATAATTGTTTGAATAATTAAGATGCTTCCTAAACATCTCTTTAGGATGTTTCAATCTCTCTCTCTCTCTCTCTCTCTCTCTCTCTCTCTCTCTCTCTCTCTCCCTCTCTCTCTCTCTCTCTCCCTCTCCCTCTCCCTCTCCCTCTCCTCTTCTGCCTTTATCAGAAGTTCTGATAAAAATTAAATGATGCTGTTTCCAAGATGGTAGTTATAGAGCTATAGGGAAGGAATGCTCAGAAGGGTACCATTCCCTGAAGCTACAAGAGGCTGGTACTATTCTCGAAGTTGAGGGTGTGTAGCATTAATGTGCCCAATGTGTGCATGCAGAAGATCTATCCTCTTTGCTAACACAGTTAGATCTGTTGTCATCCCTTTAGTAATTCTACGTCTGACAGGATGTGGTTCTCAAAATTGAAAAGGGATCCAGAGGAAGCCTGCTTGAAGTGCTGTTTTAGATAGATAGATAGATAAATGGATGGATGATAGTTAGATAGATGATAGATAGATAGATGATAGATAGATAGATATAGATATATGCATGTATACAGTGGGACCACTGCTTACACAAGGGTTCAGTTTCAGGGGTCCATGTGCAAAGTCAAGAACCCATGGAACCCGACCCCCACAGGTGGAGGGTTGCATGCTGGGTCTGGGAAGGTCACAGGAAGGCCATGAAAGCTTTCTAGGGACCACCTGCAATCTTCCCAGACCCCAATTAGCAAGGTGGTGCCTTCCCAGAGCCTTCCCACCTCCTTCCCAGAGGGGGATAAGGAAGGTGCTGCCTGCTCACCTGGCTTTGGGAAGGTGGTGCAAGGGCTGTGGGACTCTACCAGAGCCCTCAAACATTGCAAGTTATATGTATTAAAATTTTGAAAATGCATGAATAAAGGAGACTGAGCTATGTCTCTTCCCCTTGAAGAGAATGAAGGGCATAACCTGTGAGGGTCATGGCCTAATGAGAGTCCCAAGGACTGTATAGAGAAGCATGGAGGGCCTGAGGTTCCCCACTCCTAGGTTCCTGCTCTCTTTGCATCCTGACAGAGTTAAACATAGGAAACATAAGAAGCTGCCCTTTATGGAGTTGGACCACTAGTCCATGTTTTATGCAACTGGGCTGTTGGTTCTCATCCTCTCCCTCCAAAAGGATCATGTGCAGCCAAAGTCCTTTGGCTTAGAACAAAACAAGGACTCAAAATGGAATGGGAAAAACTTGCCCTATCACTCTTGGAACACTAGAACTTGAATGCTATTCAATGTAGATGGTCGGTGGGAGATTCAGGACAAATGGAAGTATTTTCCCCACACAGCAATTAGTAAATTTATGGAATTTGCTGCCACATGATGTGTTGATGGTGACCATGGGCTTTGATAGCTCTGAAAGGGGGATTAGACAAATGCTTAATGAAATACTTTTATGAATGGTTGGTTGTCATGACGAATATATACAACCCCCATGCTGAAGGCCAGTATGCCACTGAGTACCAATTGCCGGAGAGAAATTACAGGAGAGTGTTGTGACTTTTAAGTTTTGTTTGTTGTATTCTGGGAAGCATCTGACTGGCTTTTACTAGGTTAGAAGGACATTTGGTCTGATCCCACATGTCTCTTGTTATGTTGGGAAAACCCTATTTCCTTAAAAGGGGGGAAGGCAAAGTCTTTACCATTGACCAGTCTTTTCCAGTGCGGCAAAGTATAGATTTTATTGAGCTTCAACTCCTATTCAACATGGCCAATAGTCAGGGTGATGGGAGTTGTGGTCCAACAATGTCTGGTGGACAGCGAGTTGGGGAAGTCTGCTATAGATGTTTTTGAATGTTGTTATGACTACATTTTAAATTGTTTTAGCCACCCTTTCATAATTGCACATTGTTTTCTGGTAACCATATTTAATTGTTTTTTCCCCCTTTTCCTCCCCCCTTTTACACAGAAAGGCAGCTTTTCCTGCCTAGATTCTGTGCACACCCCTAATTAAAACTACTATGAAGGTGCCTGCATCAGTCAGCAAAACCAGGCAGAGAACATTATGGAGTGAAAATTAAAGAAGGAAAACATCAGAGAGTCTACTGTATATGCCTGCTGTTATACACTCAAGCATGGAGAACAGGATACACTTCCATGGATGGATAGCTTTCCTTATTAAAAAAACCCAGTAGGACGCACAGTAGGGGAACATACTAAAACAAGGCTTTGTAGTAATTTCCTTGAAAGAAATTTCCCAAGATAGCAAGTTGAAAAGCTTTTAATCTTACAGCTGGCTTAAGGAGGGAGTTTTGCTGTAGGTGGTATAAAGACAGACCATTTGATTACAGCTGATCAGGTAGAGTTGGTCCAACAATCCAGACACTTTTGTTCCCCCAAGGGACTTTGAATTTCCACTAATGGAAAAAAAAAGGTTGAAAAACTTTTGTCTGAAATTTCCAGTATCTTTAAGGACATGAGAATATTTGGGGGTTGGAGGGAGATGTTCTTATTTCAGTTTTTGTTAATAATAAAAAAAACCATGTTAAGCGCCAGATGAAAAATCTCTTTGCAAGATGACAGACAGCTATGGTAGTGTTTGCTTCCTTTCTAGACTTTTAACTCATTCCTTGGATGACCTAGATGTTTCCGCAGGTGAACGTGAAAGACAATGTCATGTCATTTTTGCTGTCATTCCGAACTTCCGATTTCCTCCCGAATAATGGCGCTATAAATAGCACCCTCTTAGCAATGTAAGCTGCCCAATTTAACCATCCCCGTTTTGAAAAGGGGATTGAAAAGACTTCCTGTGAATATTTGCCAATTCAAAGAGAATGACTTGGATAGCGCACCCTGTATTATTACCATAGACTGCCCTATATTATTACTCATATTCCTGCTCATAAACTTTGTTTGAGGACTGCTAGCCAATTCAGTCATTAGCCTTTGCCTAAATTCCAAATATGAAAAGAAAAAAAGGAAACCATGAACAAGAATTATTTGTGTTTTAGGCCACTGGTAGATTGAAACAAGCTGTATGGTGGTGGTGGCGGCGGAAGAGAATGGGAGGCTAAACAGATGGGTTTGTATCTAATGAAGTTGAAGTCACTTAGCAGTGGACTTGTCAAACTAGTGAAAAGTTTAGCGCTGCTGGAACATTATTGTGCAAAAGAACATAAAATCAAACTGGTGGTAACTTTGTTGTGGAATAGATTGCACAATTTGTTGTGCTGTGCGTTTCTGCTAGCACAACTGTTACATTGAATTCCTGTTGTGCAACATTAAGACTCACCCCTCCATTAGCTCAAGAGGCCTTGTGCTAGTGGACAAAGAATGTTGGGTACAGCCCATGATGTAGATGAGCCTAATTTGTGCTCTTCTATAAGCACAACTAACAGGAGTTCCTGCCTTTGGCATATGAAATATGATAGACAGTAGAGAAAGGGACTGACAGCAGTATAGCAAGACACAGTGGTGGGATGAAGTTCAGTTTTAGCCTGTGACTAGAACAGTTGTGGGAAAGGATATTGTAGACCTGGGAAAGGTTCAGAAAATGGAATTAAAAATAATCAAATAATTGGGGTAACTCACCTATGACAAATGGTTGCAACATTTGGGGCTTTTTCATTTGGAAAACAGGAATATCTACCTACAGACCTGTTTCTCAATTCTGCCCCCTGCTGTGGACCCCTGAAAGGCCTTATATGGCCCACATGGGCTGGAAGTGCCCTAGAGTGATGCTATTCCAGGGGTACTTGCGGGGGGTGGGATAGTTAAAATGGGAGCCACCTGGAACCAATCAGAGGAGCACTGTGGTTAGGTGAGCCAACCAGAGCATCCACTGGCATGGAAGCAGTTCCAATGTCAAGGTGTCCATCAAATTTAGAGCTCTAGCCCTGATCCCTAGTTCCACTCAGAGCTGGAAATAAAGGAGAACAGGCTTTGCTACTCCAGTATCTGATAACTCTGTAGTAAAGTGAACCTGAAGAAAAATTTCAGCAACAGAAACAGAATTAAGTTATAGTGCCCTCTCTTCCCATTCTTCTCCCACCCCATTTTCTCTGACTTCCAATAGAAATTTGTACCTCTGTTTTCTGTCACAGGTACATGATGCCTGTAGTACAGTGAGGGGCAAACCAAAGAAATAAACACAGGAAATTTGTGTTGAAGTAGGCCACATTTTTATTGTTTACAGATGTACAGATGGCCAAGGCATTGGGAATGTATCTGGTATCAAGCAGCCCACCTGCTGGTTGATGAATAAGGTGCAGCTGACTCAGAGCAGGGGAGTCACCCCTGATATGGACTAGGTGCTATGATTCCACTTGGGCCACCACTGGGAGAGGTGCTGTGGCCCATCGCCCCCTGTGTGGACCCCAAGAGACACCCCTCCTGGACCCCTTTAACCTGACCAGCTAAGGATCCAACCCAATGGCTTATCCACCCAAATTGTGACTGTTACTATGAGGTAGGTGAAAAACTGCAGACCGGCCAATTCATCTGCAGGAAAAAATTCCTCCCTGGCCCTGAATACAGCCACTGAATAACCATAGCAAGGTTCTGTTGGCCTTTGTGCTCACCTTCAGGCTGACCAATTACAGCCTAGGTGGGAAAGTGGTGAATCTAACAAATGAGGGCGAACTACACAAGGCTGCCCTTTTAAATATTACTTGGTTCAGCCTCCTCCCCTACAACCTGATTGGCCCATTCAACCAGACCATCCCCATCAGGCTAGCACAGCCAGAGGAGGAGGCACTAGACATCCCCTCCATTGTGTGGGAAGGAGTTAGCCCCTGGGACCAGGCTGTAGCCGTGCCACACCACACCAAACAGCAAATGCCGCTCCCCTGGAGTCCCAGGTGAGAAGATATTTCTGCATTTAGAGCTGAATAACCTATAATAGCAACACATGAAAAAAAAAATGCTAATCAGCCCAATTTCTTGCTTAGGCATGAGCTCTGTTGCTATTGTATATAAATATGTTAGAAATCAGTTGGAAGGGGTTTAAATTACAGTCCCCTTGGCACAGGACTCCTAGGTCATGTTTTGCCCAACACGATGAGGTACCAGTGGTGGCCTGATTCAGTTCAAGCTACGTTCATGAGACCTGAGAGTGTTTTCAGCACCTTGTAAACCTGACTAACCCAGAGCTGAGAAACACTCTCCGTGTCCTGAATATCTCATGTCGGCCACCAAGGGCTGAGAACAGGAAACAAACACGCTTTATAATGCGTTTCACATTGAAATAATTAAAGAGAATTGTTGCTGGAGGGAAACGTGTCTTTAAAAATTAACCCTGATTTTTTCACTGACACATTTCATTTACTTAGAGCGGTCCTTGGCATTTCCCTCCCCTCCCCTCCCCTCTCCAATAGAACAAGTTTAACATTGGCCAAAAAAGGAAATCAGGGAGTGGGGTGCGAAAGAGAAAAGAAAAATTGGGATCAGGAGGAATAGAAAATCCATTCCTACAATTCTTACTCACTCAAGCAGTTCTTAGGAGGACTGTGCTTGTGACTTTGGATAAGAGGCTTAAATCTGAGTTAAGAACACAAATTTGCAAAATAACAACTTTAAGGATTCATATCCCTTTCCTGCTGCATCCCTGGGGCCTCCTATCTTTCAAAGTGTTATGGAAGTGAGTAGAGCTGTATAGTAGATTTGACAAGGGCCTGAATCCAGGGCCAGATAAGACCTTTTCAGAGGGATCTGGGCATTATTCGACTTGGGTTGAGAGAGCCCCAGATCACTATAGGTTGGGTTGAGCAACCCAGAGACATACAGAGCTGTCGGGGGAAGAGCGTTAGGCAGGAAGAAGAGGTAGGCATGAGCAAGAAGAATGGGGAAGCTGTGAAAAGTTTCTGGGTGGCTGCATGTTTGTGGGATAAGGTAAAGGTAAAGGTAAAGGGACCCCTGACCATCAGGTCCAGTTGTGGCTGACTCTGGGGTTGTGGCGCTCATCCCGCTTTATTGGCCGAGGGAGCCGGCGTACAGCTTCCGGGTCATGTGGCCAGCATGACTAAGCCGCTTCTGTTGAACCAGAGCAGTGCACGGAAACGGCGTTTACCTTCCCACCGGAGCAGTACCTATTTATCTACTTGCACTTGACGTGCTTTCGAACTGCTAGGTTGGCAGGAGCAGGGACCGAGCAATGGCAGCTCACCCTGTTGCGGGGATTCGAACCGCCAACCTTCTGATCGGTAAGTCCTAGGTTCTGTGGTTTAACCCACAACAGCACCACCCATGTCCCATGGGAGAAGGTAGGGAGACGCATTTCCTGGCCTCCTTCCCCAAAGCAGCGCTACATAGCATCAGAATCTCCAACTTAACAGCTGGAGGATCTGAATCTGTGCATGCTGTTGCTTCATAAGAGATTTCCCTTGCATGCAGGGCATCCACTCACGAAAGAGCAGCGCCATGCAGGTTTGGATCCTCCTACTAAACAGCAGTTAAGCTAGAGGATCCAGTCTTGCACAGTGCCAGTTGATGCTCCTTTGTAAGCGGCAATATGCAGGATCAGATTCTGTCATGGATCCAATCTTCAGTGGCACCTTACAGGATCAAATTCTCCTATATTTTAAGATGCTATTATAATGGTATTTTTTGTGAGTTGGGTGTGTGTGTTTAGGCTGCATGCCTGAGCCTCTTCTAACTCCTGGATCCAGCAAGGATTCAATGGTTGGAATAGCCATGCCAGGTCCTCAGCAAGCTAATGGCCTTCTAAGTATGGGTTGTTAGGATAACAAAGGAAGTGGCTCTGTGCCAGGGGGAACCCTGAGTTTTGTGTGTGAGCTAGAAGCAGGCAGCAGGCTGAAGCCTGTGAGGGGGAGGCATGCATGATTTCTGCAGGAATCCAAGGCTGTGGCTATGGGAGAAGCAAGACCTTTTGGGATATAAACACAGTGAGCCCCTCCACCCTTGTACCTCACCCCTACTTTCCACACTGGGACGCGGGTGGCGCTGTGGGTTAAAGCACAGAGCCTAGGACGTGCTGATCAGAATGTCAGCGGTTTAAATCCCCGCCATGGGGGTGAGCTCCCATTGCTCGGTCCCTGCTCCTGCCAACCTAGCAGTTCAAAAGCACGTCAAAGTGCAAGTAGATAAATAGGTACCGCTCTGGTGGGAAGGTAAATGGCATTTCTGTGCGCTGCTCTGGTTCACCAGAAGTGGCTTAGTCATGCTGGCCACATGACCCGGAAGCTGTACACCGGCTCCCTCGGCCAATAAAGCGAGATGAGCACCACAACCCCAGAGTCGGCCACGACTAGACCTGATGGTCAGGGGTCCCTTTACCTTTACCTTACTTTCCATACTCTTCTTACGAATTTAGAACATTCTTCACCATGCCAGAGATCTAGGAAAAGGGCTCAGTTGACTTCACTGAGAAAACTAAACACAACATTCCTTACCACAACCACCTTTTCATTACTTACAGGATGTTAAAATATCTGAAGTAAACATGGGTGTTTGGTGATGATTATTTTATTTCAGGATTTACACGACATGATCTTTAATTTAGTTAAACTAACAGTAGACAGTCATAGTCTCATGCGGTAATAACTTTTGAAATTCAGTCCTGCTTGTTTGATCAAAATTTGGGAAATCCAACATGGAGAAGTTTGGTCTCTCTCCCCCCACCCCCACCTTTTTTATTTGATCATTCTTCTTGAACCAATCAAATATTGCAGTACGTATTTAATGAGAGAGAAAAGTCTTGGGTGAAAAGCTTTTATATATGAATTCTGTCTCCTTTTATCATTTGATGTTGTTTTGGTTGTCTAGAATTCTGAAAGAAAAACATACACATTCCAGGGTGTCTGTCTGTCAATGTTGAGTTTAAATCATTTCTTTTAGTCAAAAGGCTGTTCTGTTCTAAGGAGTACATGAAAAATATTCACAGGTTGGGGTTTTTTTTAATATAAAGAGATATAGAATATGCCATAAAAGCTGATTTCTAGTTATAAGTGAGAAATTGACTTATCTTATTTGTATTAGGGGTGTACATTGGCCCCAAGATTGCTTTGTATTTGCATCTGTGCAATCTTTAAAATTTTGATGCTTCTTAGCCACCCTGTGCTTTTTCTCTACTTTGGTCCATAATTTGGTCTCCAATACATTCTGTGAAGCTCCAGGTTGCCCATTGACTATAATGGATAATCTAAACATGGCAATACTCCACCTCTGCTTTTGGTCAATGAAATTTACAGGCACAGACCCTCCAAGTGTCTTTCTTTTCCTGGGACAGTCCTGGATTTACAGAAGCTGCCCCGGTTTCTGATTTAATCCCAGAATGTCTCACTTTTCCTTAGGTCGTCCCTATTTTCATCAGAGAAATGTTGGAGGGTATGGAGTAAGCCTGCCAAATTGCAGACAAATCGGTCTGGAGGCTTCTTGTGGGGGAAGGAGAAACAACTCAGTTTCCTTCATAATCTGCATTAGTTCAAAATAATTGAGGGGTGGGGTGGGGTGGGGTTGGTCTCTTGCTCTTTGTTACCTGAAAATAAGAGGTGGCTGAGTAGTGTGTATTCTTGCTTATACACTGAACGTTCTAGTGCTAAGCCTTCATACCTCTGACAGGTCTTACAATGTGAGGCTGTCTAGAACACCATACCGCCCAACTTTTTGGGACAGGGAAGCGGGACATCCATGCAGTCTTTCTGCCCCCACCCCCTCACAACGCATGCTCTTTATCCCACCCCCTGCCTGATCCGTGTGCTCTTTTTACCACCACCCGTCCTCCTGATCCATGCATTCTTTCTCTCACCCCACACCTGATCCACACACTCTTTCCCCCACCTACCCAATCCACACACTCTTCTTATCACCACCTCTCCCCCAATCCACACACTCTTTCTCCCACCCACCCCCAAAATTGCTGTCAACTCTGGGAGAAAGCTAGGTGACAACATTTCTTCCAGCCATGCCAGTTTTCTATGCACAAGGCATTTATTTGGATGAAAGTGCATTCTGTCATGCAAGTGCATCTGCCACTTTAATTGGTAGGTCAGTGGTGGAGTGCATATTCTGTTTGCTGAACATCTCGAGTTCAGTCTTCGGTATCTCCAGGTAGCTCTGGGGAGGGCCCCCATCTAAAAACATTGAGAGTCACCGCTAGTCAGTGTAGGCAACACTGAACTAGATGGAAGAACTAGATGGAATATCTAACTCAGTATAAGGCACCTTCATATGTTCACCCTACATCAGGGAAAGGACCACAGCTGAGTGACCGTGCACAGTTTGCAAGCAGAAGGTCTTAGGTTCAGTTCCTAGCATTGGCTCTAGATGAGGTAGGAAAAGGTTCGTCTAAAACTCCAAAGAGCTGCTGCCAGACATGTAGATAATTCTGAGCTAGAAGGACCAATAGTCTGAACTGGTATAATAAAGTTCCTTATGTCTCCTGAAATAGATTTACTACCTCTTCTTCCAACTAGACTTAAAAGAAAAATACAAATTTGGACGAGCTCAATTGTAGCTGTGCCTCAGCCTTTGTTGACCTCAGGAGCCTATTTGAACAATTCAAACCAAAACCAAATGCATCAGAAATAGCCTGATTTTCTGCAGCAATTGTTCCAAAGCTGCTGCTATTGTTGGCTCATGCTATATTTTTAGTTATTTCTTTCTTTCTTTCTTTCTCTCTCTCTCTCTCTCTCTCTCTTGCTTTCTGTGCTGTGTATTATTTTCCACTCAAATAGCATGATACAACATTTCTTTAACCAGAATGTTAAATGTCAAGGAAAAAGGCAATTAATCTACTATATGCATATATTAGTATGGGGGGAAATCCTTGGATAACATGCAATTTTATTTGTTTAATATATAGGGTTTCTTTTTTTCTCTTTTCTTTTTTTGGCAGAAGGAATTCCTGGAGGGAAATGGTTAATCTATTTTTAACTAAAGCTTACTTTTGTAATCTATCCAGTGCTTAGAGTTCTGTCATTGATCTATGATTTATGTGTTTTAAACCACCTCTTGGCTGCAACATTGGTTTCTATCCAGGATGCTGAGCTGAATACTAATTGCAAGATCAAATTTATGCTGTTGGGCTAAGCAGCTGACGGGAGTTCTCTTTGCAGGGCTCCCATAAAGCATGCCATGGCGCTGGAACCTCAGTGAAATACTTTTTGGGGAGGGGCAGAAATACAGCAAATGTTTGCTGGGGGGGCGGGCAGGAGAGAAGGGAAGTGTGTCCTTTTCAAAGGGGTATTTTAAAAAAACCAGAAAAACAGGGCTTGCTGAGGATGTGCTGGATTTTGGCTCAATGCATTGCAGAGATGCACTGGTAAGAGAGTGCAACACATTGATATGAGCCAAAGATTCAATTGGTTGCTCTGAATCAATATGGGAAGGTCAGACCTTCTTACCTCTCTGCATCCCTTTGTGTGAACAGCAGAAGCCCCCACCTATTCCCTCAGATTATTGGGGAGAGGAGGGGGCTTAATGATACACACAAACCCCACCCTCTGACTACTCCAAATTGCAGCCAAATCATACTCCTAGTACCCTTTTAAAACCGTATCTAGGAGGGGAATCACCACAGAAAGTCAGAGGCCCCAGCTTCCCCTCTGCCCCCTATAAACTTTTAGCATGGAGTGTTGCCCAATACTCCTACCCAGGGCCAGCTCTACAATGAGGCAGAGTGAGACAGCTGCCTCAGGTGGCAGATGGTGAGGTTCAGGGAAGGAACACAGTTGTGAGTGCCATGTGCTGTGCGCTGTACCCTATACACTAGCCTGCTGTCCTCCAGTGCAGTGGAAGACACTGGCCTTTCACCAGTATTGGAGTAAGATTCCATTGCCAGTCCAATCAGCTTCTGTGTGTTCCTTGGGAGAGGGTGCTGTCTTATCCTTTGCCTCAGGCAGCAAAATGTCTTGAGCTGGCTCTGGCCCTACCTCATGCTCATCCTTGCTTTTGATACTGATTCACCTGCCCTTTACCAGCTGACAAGCAGTGCCTTCCGAGTCTCTGTAGCACACAGCCTTCCACCCCTTGACTATACCCTATGGATTCCCCCTCCCCTTCCCATCTGCTTACAATGTGTGATTAATAATAATAATAATAATAATAATAATAATAATAATAATAATAAAAATATATAATCTGTTGCTCTCCAGATATTGCTGGACTGCAGCTCCCACCACCCCTGACTATTGGCCATGCTGTCTGGAAATGATGGGGCAACATCTGCAGGATTACAGATTCCACACCACTAATGAATATAAACAGGTATATTTAGCAACCAGGAATCTTTCTGGCTTGCAGTAATGATCAGACAAGTCATCTACCATAAGCCAATGACACAAGTGAACAAATACACAGGACTGGGAATATTTTCTCCTGTTTTGTATTATGTGACTTTATTTTGACACATGTCGAGCAGGCAATGTGATTTATGAAGACTTCATAGTATACTAGTGAACGCGCTGTAGTGTGTTTTATTAAGTGTAATAAAGTCTTAGTAACATGAACATCATCTGTGCTCTGTCTCTCTTTGCTTTGTCTCTCTGCTCCCCCTCCCTGAACATCAAAGCAAGCAGGGATTACTGTTTCCCCCATCAGCAGTGTAATTCTTAACAGCTTTGCACAGATCCTCTGTGTGTGTGTGCTTGTGTGCGTGCTCGCGCATGTGTGCATGCATGAATGCATTTAAAAGAGAGAGACAGTGCACAAGCAGAATAATTCAAGTACAGTGGTACCTCGGGTTACATACGCTTCAGGTTACATATGCTTCAGGTTACAGACTCTGCTACCCCGAAATATTGCTTCAGGATGAGAACAGAAATTGTGCTCCGGCAGCGCGGCAGCAGCGGGAGGCCCCATTAGCTAAAGTGGTGCTTCAGGTTAAGAACAGTTTCAGGTTAAGTACGGACCTCCAGAACAAATTAAGTACTTAACCCGAGGTACCACTGTATAAATGGCAGCCTCCACTCCCAACCATAGCAAAAGTTCAGCATGTGTGAATGCTCCTTGTTGGCCATTCCCTCCTTTCTCTGGTTACATCCATATTGAAAAGCACAATGTAAAGCATATGACTCCCCTAAAAAATCCTGGGACATGTATTTAATTTAAGGGTGCTGGCAATTGTCGCTCTGTGAGGGGTAAGCTACAGTTCCCAGCTGTCCTGGCCCACCCATGAGGTGGAGTGAAGCAGCAGCAGCAGCAGCAGCAGGTGGCAGAAGCCCTCATGCTGGTGTCCTCTTGGGTGCACCTTGCTGTCTCCAGCAGTGGTGGCTGCAGGGTGAGCTGGGTGGTGTGGCAGCAGCAGGGTGGAGCAGCACTTCCCATTTTGCCTCAAGTGGCAAAATTTGATGCACTAGCCCTGGTTCCCAGAATTTGTTGGGAGAAGCTGTGTGCTTTAAATATGTTCTTCAATGCCCAATGTGAGTATGAGCTCTACCACTGGAGGTAGAGCAAAGGTTGCAGGGCCATTCGCTGGTGATGCCGAAGCTGCCTTCTCCACTGCAAATCCTGCATTAAGCAGAGGGCTTGCACTATATGACCTACAAGGCTCCTTCTGTTCTTTCTTCTGTCTCTCCCGACCCCTCTTTCAGTTCTCTTTCCCGCTATCGAAACTTAGATTGTAAGCTTCTATGTAGCTGCATAGGGACGCGGGTGGCGCTATGGGTTAAACCACAGAGCCTAGGACTTGCCGATCAGAAGGTTGGCGGTTCAAATCCCCGTGACGGGGTGAGCTCCCATTGCTCGGTCCCTGCTCCTGCCAACCTAGCAGTTCGAAAACACGTCAAAGTGCAAGTAGATAAATAGGTACTGCTCTGGCGGGAAGGTAAATGGCGTTTCCGTGCGCTGCTCTGGTTTGCCAGAAGCTGCTTAGTCATGCTGGCCACATGACCTGGAAGCTGTACACCGGCTCCCTTGGCCAGTAAAGCGAGATGAGCACCGCAACCCCAGAGTCGGCCACGACTGGACCTAATGGTCAGGGGTCCCTTTACCTTTTATGTAGCTGCATAGATATAGTTAGATATGGATTGTGCTAAATAGCTGACTCATGGTATCCATGGTAATGAAGCCACAATAATTGAATGGAGCCTCCAGTTTCAGAGGCAGTAGGCCACTGAATAGTGGGCTATTGCCTTCATGTCCTGCTTGCAGGCCTCCCAGAGGCATCTGATTCGTTGCATGGAGAAACAGGATGCTAGACTTGATAGAACTTTGGTCTGGGTCAGGAGGAAGGTTCTGATGTTCTAATTAAGGACAAAACTAGTTAATAAGTGACCAGTCTGCTGTCACCAATCTGCTTTTCTTCCCTGCACCCCCTGGTAACATCTTGTTGAAGCAGATGAGTGGTGTGATACCATCACGTTCAATGAACCCTTGCCATGTAGTTGGCTGCTGCACATGGCAAAACCCTGACTGTTATAATGCCACAAGTGGGTCCTTCATGGGTCCTTGAAGCATGTGGAGTGCTCCCTCTTCAGCACCTCAGTTACTTAGGGATGGGTAGACTTGTACATTTTTCTCAGTTTCTCATTTTCCCAGTCTTAAGTACAGCTCTTTCTTTTAAGCCCGTGAAAGTTCATCAGTCTTTTACTGCAAATTTATCCTAATATACAAACCTGTAAGCAATTTTGCCTAATATACACATTTTTTGCAGAGCAATGTTCCCTAATGGAATGCATTCCTGTATGTCATTTACACCTCCCCATGCATTTTTATGCACACTTTATCCTGCATGTGCCTTTTTGTACATACTACTTTGCTGAAAAGCTGCATTGCAAAATTTGGAGAAGCGGGAATTTTACAGGATGTTTGTGTTTCATTTTTCATATTGTTTCAGAAAGTGAGGATTAGGCAGAGTCACCATTATATCCCATCCATAGTCACTCCATGCCATTCACTTTCCCACCATGCCCACTATCAATCAGAATTCTGTGACTTGAGAGCAAACCTCAAGCTCCCTCCTCCAACACTGCTGATATTTTGGCTCCATAAGTGACAGCACTCACATTCTGAACTTCAGAAATAAAGAGAATGATGTCCCAGCTCCAGCTTGGAGATACGGGTACAGATGGTGACAACTGGGTGTTGCAGGTGAGGCAAAAGATAATAATAATAATAATAATAATAATAATAATAATAATAATATCTTTATTGTCATTGCCCCCTCTCAGGGACAACGAAATTACTTGACTGCTCCATAAAAACGCTAGTTAAAACAATACAGTATAGTACAGCAAGGAAGATTAGATGACTTTCAAAGTCCAGGCTTCCCATTCAGGGCCGAGATCGCTCTGGAGAAGAAGCTGTTCTTAAGACGGCTCGTTCTTGTCTTCATCGTCCTGTATCTCCGTCCCGACAGCAGGAGCTCGAAGAGACAGTGACCAGGATGCGATGGATCTTTTACTATGTCCAGTGCCTTCCTATGGCACCTTGTGGCATAAATCTGCTCTAAGGTGGAGAGTGGGCAGCCAACAATGCTCTCTGCTGCCTTAACAACTCTGCACAACCCCATCCTGTCCTGGGTAGTACAGCTTCCGTACCACACACATAAGCCATAAGTGAGCACGCTCTCAATGGCACAGTGATAGAAGGCAAGCAGCAGTTTCTGCGGAAGATGGTTTTTCCTTAGAATTCTCAAAAAGTACAGTCTCTGCTGCTCCTTCTTCACAAGCCCCCTTGTGTTGACACTCCAGGACAGATGAACTATCACTCTGTGATAACAAAGATGCATTGCATGTAGAAGATCCTAGATCCAGTGCTTGGTTTCTCTAACTTCAAAGAGCACCATGTAGTAGTTGCTTATGAAAGACTTCTGTTTATATTCCTGGAGACTTATTGTCCCCAAAATAGTCTGACCTGATATGAGGCAGCTCCTGCCATTCCTGTGTCCTCTTTGCTTCCAACTAACCGATTCTGGGCTAAATCTTCCACACTGATCAGCCTGAGCTTCCCCAGGGATACAGCCACATGGAAGAAACAAATTGGACCCAGGACATCCTTGGTTACAGCTGCTGCTTCCCATTAGCAATTTGGGGGACTGTTGTGGCTCGTTTTTCAGCTTGTTGCACTTGCACAAAGGATATTTGTATTTTTACCAAATTTGGACTTCCCGTCTGTCAGTCAGTCAGTCAGTCAGTCCGTCTGGCTGGCTGGCTGCTGCAGGGTAGAACAACATTATGACAATTGTAACAGCACATTCTTTGTGGACTACTTCTCTACCATGGAGCAGCTAGTTTAGCAAATTTAGCATGCTGAAATGATATCCATATAAGCAGTCGTGAAGGATTCCCAACCCTCCTGCAAGATGGTCTCATCCCATCTGCCTTGCTCATAGGCAGGGTGGGTTCCAGGTGTGAGGGAACCCTAGGCAATGAGCCCTCTGGTGTATCTCCTCCTCTTCCACTGGTGAGTCCTGGTGATCAGTGTTCGAAACAGCATTAAGCTTCGGGGTCAAATTGCTATTACACAATGCCCCTGGATGCAGTACATTGTGGGAAATTAAAAAGGCAGCTACACTCAGGCACCTGTGTCTCTGATCAGTGCACCAGAAAAAAGTGCACTTTTTAACTATCTAATTAATACCTAGGTAGGTATTAATGGTGGGTCTTTCTGAGGAACTGCTCAAGGGTACCAGTCTCTAGTGCTGGCCATGTTTATAGGATTCACTGCCACTGAACTGGTGCAAGCTATTTTTTGGTCATATTCTTATGTTTTGGATAAAGGCTGCTGCTGTATGTTCAGAATGCAGTTGAGTGCTGAATTGAGACTTGATCTGCTCTTGCACAATGCCAACTGTGAAGGGCTAGCATATTTCGTCTGAAGTCAGCAGGCTATCAAGTCTTGACTGCGGGAGGCTTTGCAGTGCAGAACTCACTTCCCTCTGTTGTAGGCCTTATTTAATCTATCCCCAGTGTATTCTTTGCTTTAAAAGGGGAAGTCTTCTGGTTTCATGCAAGGATCTTTTGCTTGTGTGTGTACATCCATGTGTGTGTATGTGTGCGTGCATGATTCTTACCCTATTCTCCAACCCCTCCACCAACCAACTAGTGGGTGCATGTGGGCATGAGTATGTGGGTGAGGCAAAGGGACCCAATTCATCTACTTCATCCATTTAATCACCTATGTGCTTTATTGCTTGTAATGCATACTATAGTTCAGATGATGGGGGGAATTAAACCTACAAGGTGGATTCTTTGATTAACTCTCATTATAGTCACATTATAATCCCCAAGGATTCTAATACAATAGCTAAGGATTTAGAATCCCAAGTAAGGGAACTGGGCCCCTGTAATTTGAACACTGGGTTCATTTATGTTCATGTATGTGATTGGCATGCATGTTACTTGTGTGAGCGCACACACGGCATGGTTCTTTCCCTCAGAGAAGCCTCTTGTGAAGAAGCACCCTGCAGAATAGACCCGCCCCCTCCTCTAGGGAAGGAGACACACATGTTTAATTAGGATCCTCCCTAATTAAACATTAGCCCCACCCCAAATTAATTTGGGACTAGTTCTGAGGTGTGGTGGGTGACCCCCCTGGTTGGCCTGATGGGGGGAACTCAGCTCAGAGCCATGGGGTAAATCTGGGGGGTTGTGCGCAGCCCTGCTGGAAGACAATCAAACTGGCCCAGAAAAAGGCGGCTATGTGCAGATGTCAGCACACATTATAACAGTTTGGTTGATGATTTCATGGAGTTCCCAGGTCACAGTCCAATTCATATTTACTATGCTACTGCAAAGTGGCTGAAAATGAGTTTGAGCAATAAGGTTTTAAATATTAACACAGAAGCCAACGCTCCATCAGGTCAGGCATTGTGCAGCAAAGTTCCATCAAGTCAGAATTTGCTTTAAAGAGACATACGGTGTCCTTCTCGCCAAAGTAATGTGACATGGAGACCCTTATCCTAATGCTATTCCTCAGCTTCCAAGTAAGTAGGAAGTGGGAATTTTATAGAATGGCTGTGTTCCAGTTAGCATATAGTTTCAGAAATTGGTAGCTTTGCCTTTGAATGCAAACTGGATTGGAATTCTCTCCTGTCCTAGTTGTAGAGAAGCTACTCCAATTCCCTTATCATTTTGGTTGCCCTTAATTTGCACCCTATCCAATTCTACAGAGTTCTTTACTGTACCATTCACCAGTGTATCTTATTTTCATGTATGTTTAAAAATCAACAAAAATGGTTTGTTTTTTAAACACAGTGTGGGGCTTGTATTCAAAGGGTGAAAGTGCTTGATTAGGATCAGGCTGTCTGAAGGGTCATGCAAAAAATGAAACACTATAAAAAAACAAAAAAACCCACCAGTCATCTGACAAATGGTTTACTGCTGTAACTGATATGGTGATTTTGTCTAATCTTATATATCTGACATGAGTTTTCTTGCCTTAGCAAAGAAATAATTTGCTCTTTCAACAGTCCTGTTTATCATGAATTAAGAAAAGAAAGAGGAGGAAGGAAAGGAAACAAGAAAAAAAGATGAAATTTAATATTTATTGCTACACTTTGTTTCCCTTTGGGAAATTTCAGAGAAAATGATCTCCCCTTTATTTTTGTGTATTTACTGAAGGCTGCTTCGTATGGGACATTTTCCATACTATGAGAAAAAAATAGCTCATGTGATTCCATTATAAGCTATGAACCATTTTATTTGGATAACTATTTTTATGGTAGTTGCATCCTTTGGAGGATTTTGGTCAGCTTTTTATTTTATGACCCTGTTTTAACATAGCTGCTTTTCTCTCCACACTGCGTATGAGCATCTAAAACTTTACAGGGTTGCAGATCTAGACAAATGTAGTTCTACATTTGTTAATATATTGGTAAAGGGGACTGGAGCACATAATTATATTCTTAAGAGCTGGAAGCATCACAACATAGAATTGTAGAGTTTGAAGGGATCCCTGGGGTCATCTAGCCCAGCCTCCTGCAATGAGGGAATCTCAGCTAAAGCATCCATGATAGGCGGCCATCCAACCTCTGCTTAAAAATCCCCATTAAAGGAGCAATGAAGGAGGTCTTCTAACAGGTCATAGCACTCTTAACAAATTACAGTTCCCAGTCCATGAGGTGAGGTGAGGTGAGGTGAGGTGAGGCAGCTGCCTTGGGCAGCAGAGACCCAAGAGGTGGTACCTCCAGCAACAACGACAGCTTCCAGCATTATCTTGCTGGATGTTGCTGCCACTTTGCTGGCTGCTTTTGATTCTCTGTATACTTTGATAGAAGCTATGACTGTTGAAGCAGTATGATACAGTGTTAAATGTATAGCGCAGATGGGGCCTGTGTTTGTATAGGATAGCAGACCTAACTGGATTAGCCAAAATGCTATGAAGGCTTTATGCTGCACAACAGCTTTCAAAAATATGAAAACCAATAGTTCAAAATTGAGGAGCCAGTCATTGTGTGTTCCATCCTAAGTGCAACCTGCGTAGTATGCAATTGAACCTAATATGGTTAAGTCTGGTTTCCTCCTACTTATGACTATGCCTTAAGACAATCTTTGAGGCTCAGCATCCAGCCAGTTCCCCTTCTTCCCCTCCCATTTCTTAACTTTGAGCCTAATGAAGAATTCTGGGAAACTCAAAAACTTGCTCACTATCTTATGTCATTTGGATGGGGGCATAATAACAGTATTGCTCAAGTGTGGCTTTTGGAATTTATCTGATGCAAAAAGCTTCATTCATTGCTTGGTTTAAGCTGGTATATATTGCAGTGCCACAACCTGGCCTCTTGAATGGTGAAAGGATAGACAGTGCATGTAGGAAGAACATTAGCAAAGTAATGATTTCTTTTTCTCCTTACTAGGTTACTAGCTCTGAGGAACAGGCAAGGAAGGCCCAAGGAAGTTTGCTGTTCAATAAAGGATGCTGGGTTGCTTGGCAACCAATCGTTAGGCCCAATGGTGCAACGAGACAGCCAGGCATTCCAAACTGGCTGCTTCCATCGTCTTACGTCCTAACACAGGTGTTTCTCCTCGGCTGATTTTACTGCCTTTTTGTAACCCCTGGGGTCATGCATCCAGAAAGTCCTGGGCAGGAATTACAGCTGTATATAATTCCAAACTTTTGCCCCCTTTCCTAGAATGACTATTAAGGTATTTTGTCCACAAACTGGAATGGTCTTTTGTATACTGAAAATGTGATTCTCATTCCCGGTTACACATGAATGCCCTTATACCACCAAGGTTTGTCAGCAAGAACAAATATAAAACATATAAGGATGCTGAAAGTGTATTTTCAAGTTCAGGTGGAACTCACTTCAACGCTTGGAAGTTTGTTGTGATGAGCATCACAAATGAATACCATATTGGACTAAGTAAAAACAACATGCCCAGTGTAGATGAGAAGACAGGGCAGGTTATTTGCCCACCAGTGAAAGGTCAGAAGTACTTCTGAAGAGCATTCACATATTTTTCATATTTTCTTTCTCTTTCTCCAATGAAGTAAATGTATATACTGCAAACTGCATTTTTCTGGATGATATTATATGGTTTTAGTATTCTATCATATGCCGCTCTGGGTACTTTTAGTAGTGGGATGTTACACATGAGCAACATGTGTTTTTAATTATCTTTTGAATGTTTCTAAATATCTGTTTTTGACCTTCTTTTATTTATGCTTCCAGTGTTGTTTGTAAATCGCTTAGAGGGCTTATGACAATCAATTGAGATATACATTTTGTATTATTATTATTATTATTATTATTATTATTATTATTAAGATGTGATTGTGGCAGCCTGCAAATGCAACAATCATTCTGCCAGTGGGAACCTCTTTCCTAATATAGCAATGCCACTAAGTGACTTGGGGTGACAAAAGTGTTACAGTGTTGACCTATTGTATTTTTTTCCTACTTTTACAAGACCTGCACCTATTTTTCTGCTTGCACAATTAAAATAGTTTGAGCAACAATACCAGCCTATCCCAGTTCTTGTGCTGATGCTACATTGGATCTCACCCATCATCATCATTATTATTAAGCTGAGAGAGAGCACCATGGCACAATGGAGGTGGCATTTTTTATTTCCGATATGCATTTGCTCTTTTCCCAAGAACCTCAATATGATGTATACAGAGAGTTTCCTTCCCCTTTCTTATCCTCAGAAAACTCTATGAGGTAGGGACTATGGCTAGCCAAAGGCCACACATTGAGACAAAACTGCAGCTGAGATGTCAAATGACATTTTGGCTGTCATACCAGAACATGGCAAGGATTATAAAAAACACAAAACACCAAACCAAGTATTTAATGCCAATTTTAAAAATTTAACTTGAAGGGGCATTTAAAAATAAAACTCTAAAGCATCTTTAGAAGAAACAATGGTACAAAATTCAAAGTTCTGTGCAATGGAAGGGCCTTTTCAGTTGCGGCTTTTAAGATGTGGAACTCCCTCCCTTCTGAGGTGTATCTTGTCCATCTCTTTATAGTTTCAGCAAATGTTTAGAGGTGGAGAGACCTGATCCTACAAATGGACTACTGGCTGCTCCTATTAATAATAATTGTTATTTAGTGATTGGTACAAGCTGTTGTTTTTAAGGACTGGGTTACTTTCTGTGCTTTTATTTGATTATCCTGTAAACTGTGGTTTGTGGAAAGGGTGGTATATACACCATCTTAATAAGAAATAAAGACCCTATAAAACCAGACACTCCTTGCAGTATTTTCCCTTCCAATTGGTTCTGGCTCTGATTTGCACCTTTCTGCCATGTCATTTTCCACACGTCATCAAAAGCAGCAGCATTTATAGAGCACACACACACAGAGAGAGATGGGCTTCCATGGGCAAATTTGTTTAAGCTCAGGAACTGTTGTGGTTTTCCAATGGTATGATGTGCAAGAGACCACCAGACAGGAAACAATGTTTCAGAATGAGAAGCCTGATGACAGGGAAGGGGGAGCCCTCTTTCTGCCTTTCTCAGTGGTTATGCCAGAGTAGTTTAAATGAGCGAGTGATGAGTGCATTTGTTTTTAGAAACTTGAGGCCAGCTTTGGCAAACAGCTTATTCTAGTTGCTAGACGTTGTTCCTCTCAGCACTGATGATACCAATATGTGAGCAATTGGAGTCATCTCTCCCTCTCTCAGGACAAAAGGTATTTAGGTTTCCTGCTGACTTTTCAGCAACTTCAGAAGCAATTATCTAAAATACTTGGGACTAGCACATGTCAATCCCAGCATGTGGTGTTGCTTAATACAAAGCAGCCCATTGAAATACATGGGACTTAGCATGTATTGGATGCAAAACTGGATGCAAGACTGCTTTCTGCTTTTTTTGCACCCCTCCCCGCCACAAAAAGATAGAGAAACTGGGGAGCTGGAGTGATCCACCTGAAGTGAAGGTCTCATTGCTGTCCCAGCTTCTCAAAACAATGGGTCACTGGCCCTTATGCAGAAAGATACAGGGAAGGAAAGGTGTGGGGAGCTCAGTGCATCATGTTGTGGTGGCGTCAACCACACCAAAGCTCCCTTCCCTTTGTGTCTCCCCACTCCCTTTGGTAAATACCAGTGACCAGCTGCGTTGGAATGTTGGGAGAGTAATTGTGCCCCATCTGCCCCACCTCACTGACTGCTACCAATGACATCTCTAAGTAGGGTTGGGAAAGCCATTCTATCAAGCTGCCTCAGTGGAAGAACTGTGAAGAGCTCTGGCTCACTCCATCAGAGTCTTCAAAGCATTCTAAAACCCTTCAGCATAATAACATGGTGCAGGCTTGGTGGGAGGGAATTTCATAAGTGCGGAGTCACCACAAAGAAGGACCTCATTCTCATGACCACCCACCTGACTCATCTTTGAAGGCAGCCCCACATAGAGCTTTTTGCAGTAGTCTAGTCTGGATATGATTAGATCAGGGATCACTGAGGCAAGGTCAATCCCCTCCAGGAAGGCACATGTACCAGCTGAAACTGGTAAAAAAACATTTCTGGACACTGACTCTGCTGGGCTTCCCCAAGACATGTATCTTAAGATAAGTGAGCTTAAAGGAGTTCATGGAAGGATAATTTCCCAACCCCTCTTCCTACCTGCCACAAACCTCTCCTAAAACATATCCCACCTGTTGAAAACACTGCTGAATAATGATGGAGTATGCACAAGGGGCTGGTGCAGCAGGGGGAAGTCTGCTGAATTTTGGGTGATCCTCCCCTACCTCAGCAGCTCCTCACAGGCCATCCTACATGGTCCAGGAGGGCCTCCTGTGCATCCCGATGAAGTTTTGTTTGGGGGTATATGTGCAGATGGCTGATGTGTGAGCAAACAGAAGACTTTCCTTCTGTCAGCTTATTTAAGTTTACATTGCAGGTTCCAACCCAATGTGTGTACAGTAGGGCAAGGAATACAAAGAAAAGGAACTCCAAATCCACGCTAAATCCAGAGGATAGCAGTCCCTTTATTAGAATTAAGAATGCCACAAAATTTCAACAGAGCTTTCGAGATCTTCAGAATTGTTCCTGAGGTTGTAGGTTAAGCAAAACGTGTGTGTAGAGGGACCTGACTTAGTGTTAAAGCCACGAAGTCTGCATTGGCCCTAGTCTTAAAACTGAGTGTTAGAAATGGCTGATTCCTCATATTTGAGAATATAATATGCGGTGCTTGTTGGATCTGTTGCAGATAACTTCTTAAATCTGCTATCTTTCAACCACTTCACTCTTTTAAATTACACCTGTAAAACAACAAAACAAGTGTGTCAAAATGTCTTTAAAAATTAGAAGAATGATTCAGGGGAAACGTGTGTAATTTCAAAAGAAGTAACTCAGTGAAGCATTTCCTTGGATATGTTCAAATTTCTTGCAGAATCAGTGGATAACTCCTTAAGAGATGCCTTTGATTTCAAAGAGCAAAGCTATTTTCATGAGGCAGAGATGTGCATTGGTTTAGGTCTACCAGTAAAAGTCAGAGGTTGTGATGAGAATTGTTCATAACAGGTAGAAGCTGATGATTAGAATCATTCATATCGGCCTCATCAGTAAGATGACGATTGCCCCACTTATATTCCCTGGGTGCATAGTAAATCAATCACTAGCATCTCACTGTCCGCAAAAACTGTATTTTCCTTCTGTCATTTCATGGATGACATGATGTGCCAATCTTCTGTTCTCTGATGAGGGTTGGGAATGGACAGATTAGTCAATTTCCAGTCTAGCATACCTTCATTCATAAATCCATTCCTTCCTATTTCTGCATTAATCTGTAAAAAAAAGTGCATGAAAAAAATTGTATTTCAAAATGTGTTTTTCATTCCAGACACACGTTTTCAAATGTGTTTTCTTTCAAAGTACACTTATGTAAATATACATTACTTTAAAATGCAAATTTTTATATGCATTCTGGTCCAATGTTTTTAGAGCCACAAATCACATGGCAAAATTCAGGGAAGTGCAAAAAATCCAAATAATACCTGCATTTTGATCTACATGTTAGACTAGGAGTTGCAGATCAGGCAAATGTGTACTAAAATTTGAAAAAACAACAACCAAACAGTTCTTCAAACACAGCTTCTTGAAGGAGAAATGAACGTATTATAGCAGTGAGAATACCAATCTTTTTGTTTTACAGGGTCACCAAACAGGGGTCTTAAATGTAGAGATTGAGATTTTTCAAAGGGCTCCCTCTATTGACAATCACTACAATTTGCACTTCACGGAAGTCAAATCTAAGCATTAAAAAAACAAAACAAAAAAACCAAGTGTAATTGGGATAGTATTGGTCCACGTTTGTAGTTTAGCAGTGATATCCATAGACTAGATTTCCATAGATAAGCTGTATGTACAGGAAAATCATATGACATGGCCTTCCTGAAGATGTACCATTTCAGAATGCAGGAGTGTGTGCTGGAGTCTGTGGCATATTTGAAATCATGTAAGAAATTCTACACTTGTAAGAAGGATTCAGCTAGAAAGGATTATACACTTATAAAAAGGGTTCAGCCCAGCCTTTTCTGTGATATAACGTTTCCCCAGTTACCAGCAATTATCCCCTTTGCTGGAGCTTTCTACATCCTGCTACCTTCTTTCTCTAAACTAGGGGTGTGTGTGGTGGGAGGTCCTCTGCTGGAAAGACAGCACCCCAGCCCTTTGAGCCTTCCTTTCGAGAACTCGGCCTCCTTGCACTCTGAGAGTTTTCAGGTTATTTGACAGGTACTCCCGAAAGGTCCCACTGATTTTCAGGGATAGCACCAGACTGCCAGTTCCTAGATGAAACTGGGACAGTATTCTCAGGGTAATAGCCAGGTTTGGGCTAAGGTTGTATTGTACCACTTGGAGGATGGGTGAATGAATGTGGCCCTCTGGGCCTTTCTGCCCGGCCCTTGGAACCCTTCCACAAACTCTCTCCTTAGGCCATCAGCTTTGCTCGCAAGCCTCCTCAGGTGTTTCAGCCTGGCTGAAATGTGTCTTTGAACTCCAACAATGCCTCCTGCACATCAGGATGGAGAATTGGTAGGAGTGTGTAGAAACTAGCATACTGTACAAATGTAACATTTACATGTTGCTTCACCCAGTTTTGCCTCTGCCCTCACCCACCACTCGCCCTTGGGATGGTTGTCCAGATGGGATAGTGTCCCTCAGGCTGAAAAGGGTTTCCCCGTTCCCAAGATTGTAGTCCATGTTGTTCCTTTTAAGCACTCTTCCATTTTAACAGTCCTAGCGGCTAACCTCACAATCTCAGGTTCTGCAAATGCTAGAAACTTACTCTCACTTTTTGTAAATGAAAGCTGGGGGTATAGCAATTATGCTTCATGCAGGAGTGGGGGGGGAGGGGGACTGTGTCCCTTGCCTCTTGCCCCTATATTTACGTTTATTTATTTATTCACCGCCTTTCCATACACGCTTAAGGTGTTTTACATCAAACTGGTGAAAAATGCCAAACAAACAAAACAAAACAAAGCAACATAAACATAAACAATTAGCCTACACTCTTTTCAGCAGTCAAAATACAAATTCAGAATAAGGCAGAGTCATACTAAGGATGCCCATGCATGGAAATATAAAGGGTGGGGATAAAATTAAAGTACTTATGATGCAGCCCAAGGATCAGTTAACAGCTGTTCCCACCCTATCTTAAAAAAACCCCAAATCCTGGTGACCCAGCTGTTCACACCCTGCAGTCTCCAGTATGTGGTGCTCCTTGGACTTCTGCAAATCCCTTCCCAATCCCTGGTATTACCCTGTGCTTCCTGGGAGAAAGTGTGGGAGAAAATTGTAATGAGAATATATATATATATATATATATATATATATGCGCGTGCACACACATTTGTGGCAAAGGTCTCTTGCCTCATCCCCCGCAATCAAGAGTTGAGTGTTACTGTATAGAAGCAAAAACAATTCCCCCCTCCCAAAAATATGAAAAATAAAAATAAAAATGTGATGTTCTTGTTAAAAGGACACAGCAGGGGGAAAGTAACTGCTCTAAACAGACAATGTAAAGGAGGAGAAAATAGCTCCCATGGACGCATTTGGATTGTTGATTCAGGTACCTCGAGGTAATTTGCAAGACCGTAGTTTTACAGAGTAGGAGCAGCTTTCTGGCTTCATTGCACACAGTGGGGAGGGAAACAGCAAGCCAGGCTCTTCATTTGTGCTTTTTTTATGTTGCTTCACAACCCAGGAACCATATGGGGTATAAACGGATCACTCCCTCTGAGCAGGCTGTGGAAGGGTTGCAGGGCAGGGGCTTAGCGAGGCAGTGGGAAGCAGTGAGACAGAAGCAGGAATGAAATATGGATTGAAATCTCGCCATCGGGTGCAATATCCCTTGTAGCGGCAAGAGGTTTAATAAAATCCAAAAAAGATATTTAGGCAGCACAGTGTGTATCTGAGCAAGGTTGTAAGGAGCATACTTCCCCAGTATTTCTGTACTGAGCAGTCCTGTACTGAGCAGTATTTGGAGGTGGTCAGAGGTGACGGTGCATGGATTTGGGCTCCCCAAGTTTCAGAGCGCAGGGAGTATAGTTGCTTTATACTGAATTTAGGTCACTGGTTCAGTTGACTGATATGGACTGTATCCAGACAGCACTTTATTCCATTTCCCTGACATTTCCTTATCTGATAATCTCCACATTTTATGTAATCTTTCACACAATATGAAAGCCACTTCTTGAAAACTGGCAGAATCTGGTGCTCATTTCTGTGTTACTCAGTTCCAGGAAAAAACACAAAGCAAAACACCATTTGTAAACCCAGTAAGCCTAGAAAACTGTGGGAGTTTTGCATTGCAATTTCATGTGGAGTGGTATCCCAGCATATACAGTTCTTTCCTGCCATTTAAAGTGTAGCATGGCATGGCAGTATATCAAAAGAAAAGCAACAGTTCCATAATGAAACATATAATGCAGTGTAAAAGGAACATGAGAAAATGGGACAGAAGTACTAGCATTATAAGCAGGAAAACTAACGCAGTAATCCTTACATCTGAATGCACCCATAATGTGCTCTGGCTGGCAGGGGCCCAGAAAGTGTTTCCCTCCACATCACTCAGTATGTGATCATTTTTACCAGAGAGGCCTAGGACTGAATCTGGTGAACCTTTTGCATGTGAAGCACGTTCTCTGTCATTGCACTTTGCACTCTGTCCATAGCTCTCCAACTTCACTGGGTCAGATGCCCGTGACCTTAGTTTGGTGCAGCTGATTAATGTTAAGCAAATATCAGGGCCCTGAGCCAGATTAGGACAGCAGCACGGAGGACAAGGAGCAGAAACACCAAGATATTTGAATATTAAGCAATTGGCAAATGCTTTAAAATAAGTAAACCATTTGCCACCCACAGTCGCTATTAGAATCCCCTCCAAATTTGATTTTCACAATAGGAAGAATGTTATCTTTGGAACCAGGGCATTAGGATTCTGATCAGAAGTGCAGCAGGGGCAAAGGGTTAAAGCTCCCTCTGTTTGTAGTTGTCCTGATTCTTCTCAACTTATCTGCTTCACACACACACACACAATCAGGAATGCAGTGCCAAACTACATGACCTATGTTGCCTCCTGTTGACCCTCAATGCCGTTTTGAGGACAGTCTTAGAGACTTACTGTATTTTTCGCTCTGTAGGATACACCAGACCATAGGACGCACCTTGTTTTAGAGGGGGAGAACAAGAAAAAAAAAATTCTCTCCCTCTCTGTGCAGCGCCCCTTCAGCAAAGCGGCAGGAGAAACGGAGCCCCTTCCATTTCTCCTCCCGCTTCGCTGAAGGGGCGCTGTGCAGAGAGGGAAAGCTGTGCAGCGCCTCTCCAGCGAAGCAAAGCCAGGAGAGCAAGAGGGATCGGTGCGTACTGATCCCTCTTGCTCTCCTGGCTTCAGTGAAAGGAACCCGAAGCCTCCGGAGCACAGCAGGAGTGCTCCCACTGCGCTTCGGAGGCTTCGCGTTGCTATCGCTGAAGCCATGGAGCCTGCATGTGCTCCATAAGATGCACACACATTTCCCCTTAATTTTTGGAGGGGGAAAAGTGCATCTTATAGAGTGAAAAATACGGTATGTCCTTCCTTCAACTCCCTATAAAGGCAATTATATATACTGGAGTCCCTTCAGACTGGTTTCTCAGAGCCACCTTCCAAACTTCAAACTCTGTCAGGAGACAGACCATAAGTCTCCCTCCCCAAAGAAAAGCCCTCCTGAATTAAGCCAATTGTGCAGGGATGGGGAACTCATTTGGGGGCAAATGACACTCTCCTGGCAGTCACCTGATGCTATATGACATTAAGCATGGAGATATATTATCTCTCATCTAAGCACTATGTAAAAAGGTCAAGGTAAAGGACCCCTGACAGTTAAGTCCAGTCGCGAACGACTCTGGGGTTGCGGTGCTCATCTTGCTTTACTGGCTAACATTTGTCCGCAGACAGTTTTTCCAGGTCATGTGGCCAGCATGACTAAGCCACTTCTGGCAAACCAGAGCAGTGCACAAAAATGCTGTTTACCTTCCCGCCGGAACGGTACCTATTTATCTACTTAAACTTTTGACATGCTTTCAAACTGCTAGGTTGGCAGGAGCTGGGACCGAGCAACGGGAGCTCACCCCGTCACGGGGATTCAAACTGCTGACCTTCTGATCGGCAAGCCCAAGGCTCAGTGGTTTACACTACAGCGCCACCTGCATCCCACACAGGCACCATGTAGTCAGTCTCTTTACTCTTGATCTTAGTAGTATGCAGAGCCAGCTGACCCATGAGGTGGGGCAAAGCAGCTGCCTCAGGTGTCAGAAGCACAGGAGGCAGTGACCTACTTGACCCGTGGCTTCTGCTGCCAGCAGAACACCTTGTCTTGCTGAGTTTTGGCAAAAGGGAGACTTGGCAAAAGGGAGATGCCAATCACCACCCCTGCAGAGAAAATAAGCACCAAGGTCTTGTAGAATGGTCCCCTTCATTGAGTTTTGAGGGGCATTGCAGTGATGTCAGTGGTGCAACAGACAGGGGTGGAGCATAGTTGGAGGTGGCCAGGAGGTGACACATTCCCATTATGCCACAGATGGCAAAATAGAATGGGCATCCCCTGGCACTAAGCACCACAGCGATAAGATCAAGAAAATGCCTCTCTCTCTTTGTTTTTTAAAAAGCAGACTGTGATACCACATTGCTAAGATCAAACATAAACCTCTGCCTGCTCTTTGACAGTGGATTACAGTGCTAAGGTTGGATAGAAGCTTCTGCCTGTTCCCACTTTGACATTTGAATCCTTTGATGTCAAGTAATTGAGAGTTGGGTGGTCCCACCCACCTGTCAGAAGTGGGCCAGTTCTAGATGCAGCCCTTAGGATTAAAAAGGTTCCCTACTGCTGCAATAGTCCATTTAGTCCAGCATCCTGTTCCTCCAAGTGGTCAACCAACTGCTCCCTCAGAGACCCACAATCAGAGCTTGAAGGCAACAGCTCTTTCCCTCTGTTGGATCCTAGCAACTGAGACTCAAAAGGCATGTAGCCTCTGAACCTGGAGGTTGCATATACCAGCATGACTATTGACTAGCCACTGATAGTCTTTTTGTCCACGAATTTGTCTAATCCCCTTTTAAATGCATCTCAGCTCATTTCAAACACCACACCTTTGGATCCTTTGGAAGAAGGATCACTGTTTTTGAATGTGTACAACTGTCACCCTGCTTTCACCTGGTGGTCAAGACCTTTTTGTGCTGTTTCCCAAGCCTGCAAAGCTATTTGATTGGAGATGACAGTGAGACAAAAGAAATAAATGTGCACACCATAGGAAGGGAAGTTTCTCTCAACCAAAAGGCCTTATCTTAAAAAATGACGGTCTGACTCCAGCCGGTATCTCTCTGGGCACTTCTAGATGGCGGATGATTATGGACTCAGCGCTGCTCAAGCATATCTGTTTTGTACAGTGTCCACACAATGTCACCTGTATCAAAATCCTGCTCTGTATTTTCCCCCCTCCCCATTCAATCCATATTTACAATATTTACTATTTTTACTACTATTTTTACTTATTTTTCTCTCTGCAGAAATTGTAAATCTTGATTAAATGAGAATTTATCCATGCCTGGATAGCTCAGTTGGTTAGAGCATGGTGCTTATAATGCCAAGCTTGCAGGTTTGATCCCTGTATGGGATATTCCTGCATTGCCGGGGGTTGGACTACAGGGTGCGTTGGCTCATTTTGGGAGGCTAAGACAGAACAGGGAACTTCTTATACTGTCCATCCCACTGCCCAGCCACCATCCTGATTATGCTGGTGGAGGTGGTCTCTGGTGTGGTGCTGGATAATTATTTTATTATTATTATTTAAACCAATTAAAGATACTGTTGGAAATGGGAAGGAGATGCTGTAGCTTCTTCCCCACTCCAGCAACTGGTTGGTGAGTGGGAGATTCAATCCTGCTGGAGTCTGTTTCTTCAGCACATTCCCCGTGGGAAACATGCTGTCAAGGCAGATTCCTGCCTTCAGCCTTTTCATCTAACTCCCTGCCCTGACAACCCCAGATTGCTACTGCCCGACTTGGCTGAAGCCCAGATTCCCTCAAATCAGCCTGATTTGTTTCAGGATTTGGCTTAATCCATTGCACAGCTCTAATATGCAACATGTATTGCAATTACCAACAAAATTAGGATGCTAGCCTTAGAGGTTTTTGCTGCTGGTCTGCTGTTGCTGTTATACTGCTGGCTGTGTCCCTACACCGGGATTGTACAACATGTGGCCCAAAGCTATAGATGTCTAACAACATGCTTAATAAATCCCACGTTTGTGGCCACAGACAGACTGGAAGGAAAGGGGAGTTCATCAGGTACATGGGAGGCTTCAATTCAACTTGACACCACAAGGTGGAAAGAAACTATAGGAAGAGTGGGGAACCTTTGCTCCCCCCAGATGTTCCTGAATTACAACTCCCATCATCTCTTGCCTTTGGCCATGCTTGCTAAGGCTCATGGGAGTCGTAGTTCAGCAACATCTGAAGGGCCAAAGGTTTCCCTCTATTGATCCATGGAATAAATATATAAAAGATTATTGTTTTGATTTTTTCAAGATTTTTCAAGAAACTCTGGCAAATGTACCAGTGTGGCATGTAATTGTGGCTCACCTGAACACCCCGCCACACACAAAAAAGAGTGAGGATAAAAAAAGGACACAGGTTTTTGCTTTTTTAATGAAATATGCATGTGCTAATGCATAGGTATAGTATTGCCTACAATGAATGCCAGTGGCTCTCCATAGTTTCAGGCAGGAATCTTTCCCAGCCCTAATTGGAGGTGCTGGGGATTGAACCTGGGACCTTTTTATGCAAGGTATGCGCTCTCGCACTCAGCTGCACATCAAACCATCAGTAGCTATGATGGGACTATGGGCAAGTCCTCTGAAGCCCATCTAAGCTCCAGGACAGTTCCATAAAAGAGAGAGAAGGCATTTCTTGAGGTAGTACTAATCACTGTATTTGCAGAAACAGTGCTGAGCATTATTCACTATCCTATTTAGTTTCAAGCTGTTAAATTAGATTAGTTTATTTGTATCACCTTATATATTACATGGATTTGTTGTTCTCTTTTTGCATTTATATAATGACATTGTTATTATCTATAATTGTTCCAAATATGTATTGGGGGGTTTATTATATTTGTTGTTCATTTTATGTTTCGTAAGTAGGGATGGGGGAGAATTTCAGTTCAGTTCTATCTAATCCACCCTTTCTGAAACAATGCACAAGCTAAAATTTCAACATTTTTGCTTCTCTGAATTTTGCAGTGCAGGTAGCCAGCCAAGTAATCTTTACAAAAATGTTTATATTAGAGTATGCATAACAATGCATATATTAATAAAAATGACATACTAGGAGAAATTGCTTTGCAAAGATGTGCATAATAGGGGGAATCACATAAAAACAAGGAGATACTTGCACTAAATGCTGCTGAATATTCACAAAGAAGTAAAAAAATAATCATAAACTGAAGTATAAATATGGAAAACTGAACTTAAGATTGGAAAGATGGAAAGTGAAAGAAACCAAAATTACCAGTTTTGCTGAATCCTAGTTGTGAACTGCTTTCGACACATTTTTGTAGAAAAATATTATACAAATATGTAAAGGAATGAGTGAATTCTGCATCCTGGTACACTCAAAAAGAAGCCATTTCAGCTTTCTGGGATGATGGCACTCCACCTTCCTGGTCTTTATGGTGAAAAGATGATCTAAGGTGGCGGTGCAACTGTGAAGGAACATTGCCTCAGGGCCATTGTGCCTCCAGTTTTAATAGCCTTTCTTCTACCAAGTATAGATCTCTGTGTATGTGTGTGTGAGAGAGAGACTGTCTGTGTGAGCAAGAGGAAGAACATAGCCTAGAGGTCTTGGCCACCAGTCTATCCATTATTTTTAGTTGGAGTCACCTGAAAATCAGACCGCACACTCCAGTGTGGTGTGATGACCTTTGGGGTTTTTGAATTGTGCTCTTTTTCTGGTAAGATGCAAGTGGGTGACTTTGAAGGGGGACCCCCTCCTGTGCCATGCAAAAGTCTTTGAATTGTTCCTGATCTGCTTCTGAGGCTCCCCACTTATATGTAAGGTGCTTTGAAGATGAATACACCCATCACAAGAGGGGGGGGGGAGGATAGAGGGAGGAGAAGAAGCCAGCACTATTCCCTTAGGTGAGCTAAAGCTGCAGATTTCATAAAGATGTTCACTATAATGGCTGCTGCTTTTTGGGTGGGACGTAGGAGGCAATCTTGGTAGTTTTGCAGCAACCCAAAGTAGCAGATTATTGGGTACATTTCTTGAACGCTGTACAAGAACTCCATTTCACGTCAGCAATGTCTTCTTAGACTTCCCTTTTCTTTTCGTTTTTGCAACACCTGCATTCTCATAGCATAGAAACTCTTCATTCATGAGTACCATCATCTCTTCTGTTTCTGATGTTCAGGCCTGAGTGCTGATGCTTAGGTAAAGGTAAAGGGACCCCTGACCATTATGTCCAGTCGTGGCCGACTCTGGGGTTGCGGCGCTCATCTCGCTTTATTGGCTGAGGGAGCTGGCGTACAGCTTCCGGGTCATGTGGCCAGCATGACTAAGCCGCTTCTGGCAAACCAGAGCAGCGCACGGAAACACCGTTTACCTTCCCGCTGGAGCGGTACCTATTTATCTACTTACACTGGCATGCTTTCGAACTGCTAGGTTGGCAGGAGCAGGGACCGAGCAACGGGAGCTCACCCCGTCATGGGGATTCAAACCGCCGACCTTCTGATCGGCAAGTCCTAGGCTCTGTGGTTTAACCCACAGCGCCTAGCAAAAACAAAACACACCACAAACACACATGAAAGCAAGGTATCAATAGTTTGAAGGCTTGCGGAAATACAAAATACAAAAAAACCCACCTACCCACGAACAAACAAAAAGGGGGAGGACACCTTTAAACAGGCAACAGGACACTCACTTGATTAGCCACAAAATGCTGACTGACTCTTTGGGGAACAAAAGTGGAAATTGAGGGGAATGGGGAATGGAGTACTCTGGAGTAGGGCATTTTGTTGCAGGTCCCACTTGTTCCTAATTTCAATTGTACTGCTCAGGATACAGAGCACTTGATAGTTCTTATCTTTTTGAATCCATACAATGACCATTACATAAATTGGGCTGGCCCTTTGTGACTTTTCCTGGTGTTCAAGCGTGAGGGTCATGGCCGAAGAAAAGATATGTTCTCTGAAAAGCAACCAGTGGAATGGCTGTTGTGCTACTGTAAGAGCCAGAATAATGGTTGTATATGTGGGAATGGGGGTAGAAAGGCCCCAGTTATGACTTCCCCCAAATAACCCTGGAAAGTGTAGTTTGTCAAGAGTTGTGATAATTGTTAGGAGACTGCTATTCCCACCATAGAGCCACAATTCTCAGAGTTCCCTGGGAAGAAGGACTGGTTATTAAAATGTTTTGGGCATTGTTAGCTCTGTGAGGGGAATGTGGGGGCCTTCTAATGAATCTTAGAACCCTTAACCAATGAAAGCTCCCAGGGTTCCTTGGGGTAAGCCATCATAAGCGGTCTGATACTTCTTTAAATGTATAGGGCAGATGGGGCCAAGTCAGTTAAGTTCACACTTCTTGAACCAATATGAGAATCAAACCACAGCTCTCCTTTGAAATTCCCACTTTTCCCAATTTTGCAGTGCAGTTCTCTATCAAAATAGTGTGCTCAAAAGTGTTTGCATATAGGGTTGGCATATTTTGAAGAGCAAAGAAGAGGACAGATTTGCCGACTTCTGCTTTTAACTATGGATCACGATGATGACTCTACTCACGCAAAAGAGGTCGTGTCCTGGAAAAAGAGGAGAAAGTGTGCCTAAGAATAATAACAAGTGTGCCTGTGATAATAACATGCAAAAGTGCATTACAGTGGTACCTCGGGTTAAGTACTTAATTCGTTCCGGAGGTCCATCTTTAACCTGAAACTGTTCTTAACCTGAAGCACCACTTTAGCTAATGGGGCCTCCTGCTGCTGCCGCGCCGCCGGAGCCCAATTTCTGTTCTCATCCTGAAGCAAAGATCTTAACCCTGAAGCACTATTTCTGGGTTAGCGGAATCTGTAACCTGAAGCCAATGTAACCTGAAGCGTATGTAACCCGAGGTACCACTGTATATTAGGGAGAACGCTTGCTAAGAATAGTATATCAGGAGAAACAAGCACTAAAATGATGAAGTTTAATGAGGACTTTTTTAGAATAAAAGTATTCAGAACCTGACATGGGAATGTGGAGAATTGACCTTAAGATTGGAAAAATAAGTGACTTAGAGAAATCAAAATTGATGGATTCATCCATTCCTAGTATGTAATCTGCCCTGGGCCTGTATGGTGAAGGGCAATCTATGACTGTCATATTTTTCAAATAGAGAGCAGATAATGTAGAAAAATAAAAGCAGCAGAACAAATAATGAAAGCCAAATTTTGCAATTTGGTAGGGGAAGAAGCTAAGAAATGGAATTCCACCAAATGGCATACGACGAGAGGTTTAAATCCTGTATTGTCTTCCTTTTCTGGGCCAAAGTAGTTGTCGCTGAAGCCAGCATCTCTTTAAGAAATTCATTAGATTGGAACACTGCTGTTTGATCATCCCACAAGTTCAAAAGGGTAAGTTGTGGAGAGGCTTCGATAGGGCTTTTTTTTAAAAAAAAAAATTATAATATTTTTCTTTAGATATCTGGCTTTCATTACGTGTTTTGCTGCTTTTATCCCCCCCCCCCCCCAAATTATCTACTCTACAGATTTGGAAAACAAAACCCCTGTGCTGCTCCTAAATAAATCAGTCAATAAATAAATGATACACGTAGCTGCATGGTATCTTTTTTTAATCCACTTTTAGTATTCAAGAGAGAAATATTGATGAGGTAAAATAATGTGTTCTTTTGCGGGTAGGTGGGGGACGAGTTACATTTAATCTAGTAATGTTTTGACTTCCCAGCTGGGATCTCTTTTTTGTTCTGTTCTTGCCACAATATAGGACTTCAGAGTATGTTACTAATTCTAGGGGACTCAGGAGGATGTTCAGAAAAAAAGGTGATGCGGTGTTTTGATTTGCTGTGCAAGTCATATAGAACTATCCGTGGCATTGCTCTGTTTATCTTTTCTTGTATAAATATCACAGTTGAAACTGGCTATATTTAGCAGTTGAACTCAATTTCTCTCTCTTTCTCTCTCCTCCCCCCCCCCCCGCTCCTTGTTTCAGTTATTTTCTGTCTGTCCCTAATTTCCATAGCTGCTGCAACAGAATGCTAGGAATAAATGCAAACAAATCCACTACTGCCTTCCTGGTTTACACATGTACTACGGATCATTCTTTAAAGCCTAACTCTTAATTCAACTAAATAATCACTGCTTCACAGCAATAATTGCATATGAAAGGGGCTCTTCTTCCATTTTATTGCACATATAATATTTCTAAATGCCTACGTCTTGGTATTTAATTTTCTCCTAATTGGCACAAGAGAGTTGTTCGCTTGCCAGACTCAAAGTTCCTCCTAAAATCCCTTGATTCATTTATGGCAAATGTGTTTTCCCAATGGAAGTTCAAGGATGAAGCAACAAGAACTCTTTCCTTTCTTGGGAAATGTGACAGTCTGATGAAGGACCCAAGCTTTATATGTAGGTTTGAATTAGCACAAATATAGTGGTTTGCTATTGACTGTAGAGGGGACTGAGCTAACCAATATGATAAAACTGATGATACAGTACAGATGTAAGGGAAGAGATGTGAACAAAAAATTTATCCAGGTGTTTGGAAAGTTGCCTCGGAATGATGCATAACTGAACACTTCTGTCACTCCTTTAGACTATAGAATGCGGTGGCCAGGACTATCAGCTCAAATAAGCTGAATTTTAAAACTGAGCAAGTTATAACTGAACAGGGCAATAATACCAATGATCTTAAATTGATTACTAATGGTAAAGGGTTTTTAACCTGCCAATACCTGTCAGCTGAACATCACTAGTTGCCCAATAAAGCTAATTAGAGTTAAACTCTAAAGCTAATTGGAGTTAAACAGCTGATTATTGTTAAACAGTATTGTTGCATGCCACACCAATCTCTGAGTGACGCAAGATTCCAAGGGTTCCAGGCAATCTTACCCAGGGTCTATGTTTCCTTTTGTGATGTCTTTATGGTATATGGTTTGTCTTTATGGTATATGGTTTGTTTACACATATATACAACCTGAGCCTGCGATGGAGGGGCCCACTGGATCAACATACCAAGGGGGTCTTATTTCTTCCATAGGCACAGCCTAGGGTAAGATCCAATCAGAGATCCAGCATCATGCTCTGCCTCTTTCTCTCTAGTTCACATTACAGCAACCAATCTCTCTGATTTTATCTGTTAAGGGAGGGAGGAACCCCATCCATTTGCCATCTTAGGCCCTTGGTCCTTTGTTCTTCTTAATGGCACATCACCCTCACAATGATGTTAGTCAGGCTTAATTAGCTTTTAACACTTGGCTTAATTAAAATATTAATCGTGTCTAGCACGCAACTTAAAACACATGGGTCTGGTTTAATGCACACTGGCTTAATACTCCAAGCATTGATTAAATTCTAACTCCTACTAGATGCAAGAATTTAGGGGTGTCTAGCACCCACAAACTCATAACAGTATACAGTGAGCAGCTGATACCTACATATCAGTGCTAAATAATTGCAGCACAACCAAAACTAATTTGATTAGTTATTTAGCCAAATAAGCATGCTTTTTGGAAGAAAGTTATTGTGAGTTCAGCATGACTTACCCCCCAAAAAGTGTGCTTAAGACTACAGATGTTAAAGTGCTTGACTCTAGCTGCAACCAGGTCATTGAGATTTGAAACCAAGAGCTGAAGTAGTATGGATTAAGATGTAATGGGGGTTAGTGCATATATTTCAATAAACATGTGCTAGATGGAGATTTGTTATATCTAACCATTTTGTAAATAATTCAAGGATGTCCTGTCTACGTAACATTCACAAGCCTCAGGTAATTCTGCTAAGTAAAAATTGTCTGCTCAATGGGTGTGTTTAATTCTTACCAATACTGTAAAGAAGTCAATTCTCATTGTATAACAGGGCGTCCCTCATCATAAACCAAACTGGAAGAATACTTCTAGGAACTTCCACTGAAGCTATGTCAAAAATTGAGTAATATTTCTACTACTTTAAAGGGGTGGAAACATCACAATGCTGGAAATGGCTTAGTAAATTAATTGCAAATTACTTATTAATGAAACACAAATACTCAGCTGTCACTTGAAGCCAAATACTGGGTTCACTTAATGATTATTTTTTGAGAAAACACATTAGTGCTTGTTTGATCCTAAAAGCGTTAACAGCAGCGGGGGGGTGGGGGGGGGTGAAGCATTTGGTCTTTGAATGGAAACCCAACACAGGGAGAAAAATGTGAAGTGAGGAAAGCCACATAAAATACCAAATGTCTGACAGGATTGTGAATAGATTTAGAAAACAGGAAGAAAAAGAAAAATCCTAGCCAGAGTAATTACAAAAATAAATACATAAGACTTTGCATTTGCAAAGCACAGTGTAGAAATTCCATCCTGCTCCATTTCAGTTCCGTTTTCCTGATCTTGAGAAGGAGCAATCCAGCTCCCTATTTAATAAATAATGTTCTGGTTCTGAGTTTAGTTCCACTGAACATTATCCATTCTTTCTTCAGTCTAAGGAAAAGCTCCAGATACATCTGCTCATACGTTGTCACTTCTTGTTGCTTCTGGTTGCCCTGTCACATCTGGTTTTAAGGCTGCACAATGACACAAGATGGTGACATGAGACATGGAATTCACACAGGCAGTGTCCCATTTACCAAATCCCTTTCTTACTGTACAGAAGGACCGTAGGTCATTTGTAGAGGACTTGCTTTCCATGCAGAAGGTCACAGGTTCAATCCCCAGCATCTCTAGGTAGGCTGGGAAAGAACCCTAACTAAAATCCCAGAGAGTGGTTACCAGTCAGTTAGATAATACTGAGCTAAATGGATCAGGGATCCAACTCAGGTCTTTCTCACCCTTATATTGGCATAGTTGCTGTTTGATCTGATGCTTTTAACATTGAATTTGTAGCTGATTGCCTGCAGTTTTATTTGCATGTTGCTGTGATTAGAAAGTGAGCCCAGGGTTTTCCTTTCTGCACTAATGGTGGGTTGTCACCAAATTGAGAAAAGTTCCATGGATGTAGTCACACCCATAATGTACCCTCATGTAGCTCCAGCCAGTAAATGTTGGACTTAAGAGCATGCACACAGGGACAGCCCTTTCACAGCTTTGGGGAGGGAGCAGTATTTAATGCCTTGCATTATAGAATACTGTGTGAGTATAGGGGATTAGAAGGGAATCATAGAACTGTAGAATTTGAATAGACCATGAGGGTCATCTAGTCCTACCGCCTGTAATGCAGGAATCTTTTGCCCAACGTGGGTCTCGAACCCACTACTCTGAGATTAAGAGCCTCATGCTCTACCGGCTGAGCTATCCCAGCAGACTATGTGTCTTCCTGAGCTATAGCGAACTTAGTTATTGTGGTGAAATTTTATCTGCAGTTAATGATTACTATAAAGAGCAGTACTTTGACTCAGTGCCATCATCGCTACCTGCCATATCTTGCCCCTGAACTGAGTTTGCAAGCTGACAGTTCACACTCATCAGAGGGAAGAAGTTGAAAAACAGACGCCTCCCCAACCATGGCCCCTCAACACACACCCCTCCACAAAAATAGATGGCGCTTGTATACATGCCACACAACTGAAAATATAGAGGAACCGTTCCAAATCATTCATAAAAGATGGATTTTTTTCAGGTGTAAGAAAAAGCAGGTTTGAATACATAATTCTGGAATATTAGCTGGATGAAGCCGATGTCAAGCGGCAACATGCGAAAAAATCTTTTAAAACCCAGGAACTATTCCACTATAAATGGTAAGCGTGGAAGGCAGACCCATGACCCTGTGAAATATGGCAACCCTCCACATTAGCTATATTTAGACAACAGGTAAAATATATATTTATTAGTCCAGGCCTTCGGAATCTGATGTTGTTGGTTTGGTATTGCTGTTTTTATAATAGATGTATGATTTCATTTCATTTTGCTTTATATTGCTGTTTATATGTTGTGTTTGTAAGCCACTGTTGTGTTTATGTGCTCAGATATGGGGAGGGAGGAGTATAAAACATTGAACTAAATGAATAAATAATCAATTAGCCTCCCTCAACCATTCTTTTTGTATGTTCTATGAGTTCAACACACAGCCATGTTTGTTAGGAAAATGTTCTTAATCTCAGTTTCAAATTTATGGGTATGTCTTGACTAGACTGGCAGGTGGAATATTTTCTTCCCTGGATAGGTGAGATGCTTCCAAAAATCCTTTCCATCTGAATTTCTTCAGAGTTTTGAATTTCCTAATTACCTGGTCTTATTTTGGAAGTGGAACTGATTGGATTGTAGCCAACTAAGTTTTACTCAGAATAGACCCATTGAAGCTAATGGTCCTAAGTGAGTCATGTTCATTAATTTCAGTGGATACTAGCATTGAATACAGCCCATTATTGTTTATTATCTTCACCGTCTTATCTACAGCAAAGTAAGGAGGCACCATGTTCTGTTCTGCTCTTCATTCATTGCATGCAGCGCCATTTCCATTCTGCCACCCAAAAACTATGTTATTTATCTCACTGTCCGCTGTGGCAAAATTATAACTTACACAGTTAATTATGTAATTTTAATAAAATATGTTGCTATTACATTATTCCACTGCATTCATTTCAATAGTAACAACAACAGTGAATACCTATTATATTCTCTGGATTTATTTCTGTTCCAAAGAAGGGATAACTAAGTGAACACCTGCAATTACCATCCCCATTTTTTTTGGGTGGGGCTTTCCAAACTAGGTGAGCTCTGCTTCATGTGCCTCCATTCTGAATTTTCACTTTTACTACTCAACACAAGGATTACCAGTACCTCCTTTGTCAGAGGCAGTATGTTTCTGAATGCTCCCCAGCCATGCCACAGTTAATCTCCTGTGGCCACGGCCACTACCAGTGCTGATTGGCTAGTGGGACCACACTGGGCGTGGCCTCGCCTAGCACTAGTGCAGTGACTGGGACAACACGTGGGGGGGCATCAATTATTCACCTCACGCTGGATCCTATCGAGTCCTGGATACCCGGCCACGACACTGCCCACCAGAAAAGGTGAGCGGACTTACTGGAAACTGCAGGGGTTGGGAGGGGTCTGTTGCACTCAGGTCCTTCTGGCTGGCTTCTTCTAGGCCACTGTAAGAACATGATGCTGGACTGCATGGTCCACAGGCATGATCCAGCAGCTTGATTTATGTGTTCTTACATTAAGGGTTTTCTTTAAAACAAAGCAGAACAGAATAGAAAGCAAAAGAGCTTTCTGAAGATCAGTCACGCTTTTAAGATGATTTCCACTCTGGTGAGTAACTAAGCAAGTAATGTTTTGCCTTTTAAAAGGAAGGGTTGCTTAGTCACAAATGACAATTGATAAATCATCTGAACACTAGTATCTTAGTTGCAGCAAAACCATAATTCTACAGAATAACATGAGCTGACTTTGCTGGGAACAGTGAAGATGTTTCATGGCACATTTCTCCCCCTCTTTTAATGCTTCCGCTTTTCATCTTTAGCTGTAAATACACTTAGCGAGCAAAAATGAAATATAAGCACACGCTGGAGGTATATATATAAAAAAAGTAGGGATGATGATCACTCTTGGCTGTTAAAAGAGATTGCAATGAAGTGTTTCTGGGGAAAGAAGCAATAAGTAAAGCCAAATCAGAGAACAAAATCAAACTTCGTTGTTTAATCAGCGTTTAAAAGGACAACTTTTGCATGTCAAAATCCTTCTTGTTAAAATTCTTCATTTCCCCCATGCTTTTCCCCATACAATTTCATCTTATGCCTTATAAAAGGTCTGATCTCTGTAAGAAGCATATGAATAACACAGTAAGTTGTATTTTATTAAGTCAGCCCATTGACCCACAAACTCAGAAATGACTGGCGGAGGGTCTCCAGGGTCTCAGATAGGGATCCTTCCCTAGCCCTACCTGGAGATACCAGGGATTGAACCTGGGACCATTCGCATGCAAAAAGGTCCTTCACCACTGTCAATTTCTCATTCTTCCACTCTTCAGTTCAGCTGACCACATTTCCATGTTGGATCACGCTTTTTAAAAAACAAGTCCTGACCAAAATTCAACATCAGTTTCGTGCACATTTTTGTGTACCCAACACTGTACTGGTCTGTGTACACAGTTTTTGTGAACAGTCTCCCCAAATTTCAGCACGTGTTTTGGGTGAGTTGGAATCATGCATCACAATATCCAGAGAAGTTGTGAATTTCAAAGGGTAGCTGTGCTTCAGCTTATGTATGCAGTTTGAGGATGTGTGAATTAGTTGGGTTTGCATTAAAATAAGAACTGAAATGAATTTCTCTTCCCTCCTCCATCTTCACTCAGAAGACTCTTTCTAGGGTGGGATATTGAAAGAAGGACGGACATTTAAACATAAATTAATGGTGAACATTCTTATTTTTGCATGGTTGCTCCCACACCCCATGTGCTGTTTGACTTCTTGGTTTGGTTAGAAAGGCAACAAGGTCCTCGGAGAAGGTATGTGTTTCTGTTTGGCAACACAAGACAAAATTCATTTGCTCTTTGTAACGGAGAGAGAGAGAGAGAGAGAGAGAGAGAGAGAGAGAGAGAGAGAGAGAAAGAAAGAAAGAAAGAAAGAAAGAAAGAAAGAAAGAAAGATTCTTAACATGGCAGAAATCACCAATTGTATATTGGGGGATGGGGAGAAAGCTGAGCTTAAATATTGAAAGAAATCCACAAAGATAAAAAGATTTCATTTTGGTACTTCTTCACTGTTTTTGCAGTTTGGCAGCTGTCAACATCTCAAAATATCATCCCCCCACCCCTCCTAAACCGCTGAAAGAAAGAAAGTCTTTGATTTTCCCCTTGAGACTCTGAAGCCGAAAATGGACTCTTTGTAGTCTCTACTTCATTTCAGATGTGGAGTCTCCTCACCCCCCCCCCCAGCGGACATCAACCGCCCCCCTCTTAGTGGTACAGAAACAACTAATTCATAAGCAGAATCTCAGTTAATTAAATAAGTTTGATAGTTTTAACTCCACTTTTAAAATAAAAATAAATACGTACATGGAGTAAGTCTCAAAAATATTTTCCTCTTTATTGCAAATCTCCAGAGGTCCCCCATCTTGCATTTCTTGCATCATTAATAATGCAAATTAGGTTTTGTTTGGCTCCTCCATAAGTTTATAATTAGAAGTAAATATTTAATACGCGGATCAGAAAATCAAATTGTGTGTGACTATATGTATGACAATGATTGTATTATCTTGTTGCTAGGAGCCAATGTAATACATACATACATACATACATACATACACACACACCGTGAGTCTTGCTCATGCGAGCTTTCCCAGAGTTTGTTTTTGTCACCAACATGGTTTGTAGCATGTTATTAAATATAATATAAAATATAAACTATCAGAAACTGAACATGCCTGCTGTGGCTATTTTGATTGAGCCAAAGCAGACATGATGTGGAAGCTCTGTTGCTATTAGATCTCTACTTTTTGCTTTAAATTTAAAGCAGTGGTGGGAATTTGGGAAGGGATCAGTTTTGATCAGAGCAGTTTTGACCCTTTACATCTCCTTTCCTACAGTTCTTTGCCTTAGATTTGGACTGGGCAGTCCCACCTTCTCTACAGAATTCAGAAAGACTTCAAGCCAGGCCACGAGGAGGGGGAAAGCAGCCGAATACACTTGCCCTGTGCCTTTGATGGCTAAGCCAGCAGGGGAGGGGGCGCAGGGTGCCAGGGACCTGTTGCTTTTTTGTTTGAGCTTATAACTTTATTCTAACAAGACTCCAACCCTGGATCTCAGACAAGCTCTGGATGTGCCTGCTTCAAGCTATATTGCAGGATCATTGGACCTCAGAATGATTCAGGTCTATGATTTATATATGAAGACTGGCACACATTTTCAAATCAGGAAACATGAGTTTCAATGACATCGATAGAAACGTCTGAGTATCTCTCTTGACTCGTTCTTTATGGGTTCCATATCATTGCTGGTACAATTCTGGCAAATACAGAAAGCAACCTAATGAAGCTTCTGAATTTCTTTTTAGTGATGCATTCTGCACAGTTGCTTGAACAATTTGCTTTGCCCAACTCAGTCTTTCAGTTGGAATAAAGTTGTACAACTTAGACTATATCCTTGCTTGTGTTAATAATAAATATAAAAGCAGTATAATCAATCAGTGCCATGCTTCCTCTTCAGCCGAGATCTGCAAACCAAACACAGTGAAGGAATGGCAACATTTGTGCTTTGTATGGGAAAACTCAATCTATATTTATTACAGCAGATAACATAAAAAATAATAAGGGACCTATTATCTCGCAGGAAAAATCTGATAGTGAAAAATACACAAGGCAGAGAGTTTTCCAGTGATAAAAAAATTAAATTAATTCATTTATCAACCTGACATTGATGGAGCTGATTTGACCTGAGAGTTAAAACACATGAAAGTTGAACGAGCAGTTTTAAAGAAAGTTGGGGAAGGACTGTAGACATCATATACATAAATGCCAGTAGCTGTCAAAGAGAAATCCCAACGCACGAGATCCATGATTGGGTAGGATCAATTATGTGATGAATTCAGAGAGACTGAAGGAGCAGCCAAGGGACACAATGTTACTCAACAGTTTCTTTAAAGCAGTCTTCCCCAATCTGTCACCCTCTAGAAGATTTAGACCAACTTTTTCAGCAGGGGGTTGGTCGACTCTCCCACAGGCCTTGTGGGTAAAGGTAAAGGAACCCCTGACCACTAGGTCCAGTTGTGGCCAACTCTGGGATTGTGGCGCTCATCTTACTTTACTGGCCGAGAGAGCCGGCATACAGCTTCCGGGTCATGTGGCCAGCATGACTAAGGCGCTTCTGGCGAACCAGAGCAGCGCACGGAAACGCCGTTTACCTTCCTGCTGGAGAGGTACCTATTTATCTACTTGCACTTTGACGTGCTTTCGAACTGCTAGGTTGGCAGGAGCAGGGACCAAGCAAAGGGAGCTCACTCCGTCGCGGGGATTCGAACCACTGACCTTCTGATCGGCAAATCCTAGGTTCTGTGTTTTAACCCAGGGTGCCACCCATGTCCCGCGACCTTGTGGGAGGCCAGACTATATTTTTTTTGGGGGGGGGGGAATAAAAAAATGAACGAACTCCTATGCCCCACAAATAACCCAGAGATGCATTTTAAATAAAAGGACACATTCTACTCATGTAAAAACACGCTGATTCCCAGACTGTCCGTGAGCCGGATTGAGAAGGCGATTGGGCCAGATCCAGCCCCCGGGTCTTAGTTTGCCTACCCATGTTTTAGACTAAAAATGCCATAACCCATGACCATTTGCAGTGCTGACTGGGGTTGCTTACTAGTCCAAAATATCAAGGGCATGAGGTTGGAGGAGGCTGCTTTAAAAGATGAAAATGTGTAGCATGAAGGTAATTTTTTAAACTAGCTCTGCCAAAATAGCTAGTTTTAATCCCATTCAGGAGTGCTGATTTCTCTTTGACAGCTTTTTTTTCCAATAAGCGACAACGCTTCCAATAAATTATCTGAGCCAGTGGGGGGGTTATTATTATTACAGTGGTACCTCTGGTTAAGTACTTAATTCGTTCCGGAGGTCTGTTCTTAACCTGAAACTGTTCTTAACCTGAAGCACCACTTTAGCTAATGGGGCCTCCTGCTGCTGCCGCGCCGCCGGAGCATGATTTCTGTTCTCATCCTGAAGCAAAGTTCTTAACCTGAAGCACTATTTCTGGGTTAGCGGAGTCTGTGACCTGAAGCGTATGTAACCTGAAGCGTATGTGTCAGCGCTGCCCAAGGTCCCAGCTCACACAAGACCAACGCTGCTCCTTGCCCAAGTTTAAAAGTCTTTATTGAAGTTCAGTCTCATTTCTAGACGCGCAGCGTGCAACGCTACATCTGTCCGTCAGACCGTAGAACTCCCATCTGAATCTCCTCCCCCCTGACACCAGCTTACGATTCTAGCCTTACTCCACCTTTTCCTCTGTTCCTTCTTTCTCTGGGTCCTTCTGCTAGTCGGAGTCTCAGCCCTCCGAGATTCTTCTGACGCTGATTCTCCCGACTCCTCCCCCCCCCTCTTTCGGGCTTTAGGACCTGGCTCCCAATCTGGGTTTTCTGCTGTCCCGCGCTCCTCCACATTTGAACTTGGCGCGCGCGCGCAGCCTCCCACTTTCCTTCTGACCGTTACACTTGTGTCACTGCTCCCCCTTTCGGGGAGGCTAGCTGGACCTGGCCTTCCCTCCGTCTCCCCACTCCCCGATGGAGGAGAAGCTGGTCCTGACTCACGTGACTCTTCCCCCCCACTGTGCTCTGGTGGGGGAACTGGCCCTACTGCTCCGCTACTCCCTTGGGACTCCCCTCTGGTTCCTTGTTTATGGATCGTCCCCTCTGGGATTCGCCTCGCCCTTACCATAGGCGCCCCCTCCTGGGAATCTTCAGATTCGCTGGAGAAGCTCATGGAATCTCTCGGTCCACTGTCATATTCCCCTACGCTCCCCTCTGATTCCTCTCCTCCGCTCTCTATTTGCTCTCTCCCCTGCTCTTCTGCTCCTGAGCCTCTGACAGTATGTAACCCGAGGTACCACTGTATTATTATTGTTGTTGTTGTTGTTGTTGTTGTTGTTGTTGTTATATTATTATTATTATTATTAATATTATTATTATTTTGTATCCCACCCATCTGATTGGGTTGCCCCAGCCACTCTGGGTGGCTTCCAGCATATATAAAACATAGTAAAACATTAAACCTTAAAAAGCTTCCCTATACAGGGCTGCCTTCAGATGTTTCCTAAATGTTATATAATTACTCATCTCCTTAACATCTGATGGGAAGGTGTTCCACAGGGTGGGTGCCACTACCGAAAAGGCTCTCTGCCTGGTTCCCTGTAACCTCACTTCTTGCAACTATACAACTTTTAGAAGACATCTGAAGGCCTGTATAGGGAAGCTTTTAATGTTTAGTGCTTTATGATGCTTTTATATTTGTTGGAAGCTGTCCAGAGTGGCTGGGGCAACTCAGTAAGATGGGTGGGGTATAAATAATAAATTTATTGTGATTATTACATATTGCCATGCATATGGCTTTCCTTCCTTCCTTCACCTCCAGTCAGTCTTTCTTAGCATGTCCAATGTTAGGACTCTTTATACTCTTATACGCAGAATCACTTGGTTTGCCAGGTGGAATAATGAGCCCTGGGTTTCTTTATGCTTTCAACTGGTGGTCTTATGAGGCCACTCAGTTCTCCACTCCACTGCAGTGACCACACCAAATTCCAACACAGTGATCCCACCCGAACAAGGACAATGTTACAATGTCACTGTGCCTGGCATGGTGACACCACTGTACATTAGGAAATAAAATGATGTGGATCGACACAGCCCACCCAATTTGGTTGATGATGAAGATGTGGCTGAGAACAATTACATGAGAGGCAATTTAAACCCATAAGCCAATATTTTCAGAAGGAGTGGCAAAAATCACCAAAATTAGGAGTAGTTTCGGGCAGAGATGAAAACACTCAGAAGAGGTAGATAATAATTTTGGATATTTTAATATAAGCCAATATGCTGGCCCAAGTAGGACTAATTCAGCCAGCTAGTCCTGGTGACTATCTAATGCTTATTGGATAGATTCCCCCAAATTGATTTTTGAACTTTGAATTTTATTGTTATTCATGTTTTTATACTGCATTTTATGCTGCTTCTATGTTGTATTACAATTAAGTGTTTTAAATTTGTTGTTAAAGGTAAAGGTACCCCTGCCCGTACGGGCCAGTCGTGTCCGACTCTAGGGTTGTGCGCCCATCTCACTTAAGAGGCCGGGGGCCAGCGCTGTCCAGAGACACTTCCGGGTCACGTGGCCAGCATGACGAAGCTGCTCTGGCAAGCCAGCACCAGCGCAGCACACGGAAACGCCGTTTACCTTCCCGCTATAATGCGGTACCTATTTATCTACTTGTACTTAAGGGTGCTTTCGAACTGCTAGGTGGGCAGGAGCTGGGACCGAAGGATGGGAGCTCACCCCGCCGCGGGGATTTGAACCGCCGACCATGCGATCGGCAAGCCCTAGGCACTGAGGTTTTACCCACAGCGCCACCCGCGTCTCGCAAATTTGTTGTTAGTGGGGTATAAATAAAATATTATTATTATTATTATTATTATTATTATTATTATTATGTCTTGCATATTACTCACACTATTATCTTATTGTGGATACACCTTTAGAACAGGACAAAGAAACTGGTTATCTCTGTCCCTCCTATTCCCTATCTTGTCTCTTATCATGGCTCTGCAATTTTATTAATATGGTTTGTTTATCATGTTTTTGCCTCACATCTCAATCATATGATCCCTAAGGTGGCTTACAACTCACCACCTAGGAACATTACCATAACTGTAACATAAGCTATCAACACTGAAAACAAGAGCTCCTAAAAAAGCAATGCAAAGACATAACATAGGAAGTACAAGTGTAAAAGCAAGCCAGCTTAATTCAACTAATCAAATGTCATTGAACGTTTGAGCAAAATGTACAGGGTGACACTTATAGTCACCCCAAAGTGGAAATGCAACACCAAAAACGACAACGAAAAGATGAAAGGCAGATATTCACATATAATTTGCATGTTGCACATACATGGCTGTAGCCAAGTCCATTCTGTGTATAACCAACTTAGGTTCATTAATTTTCAGTGAGTCTACTCTGAGTCTAGGACATAGTTTGATACAGCTCATACATTAAGAAATAATTAGATAGAAATGGGATACATGTCACCACTGTGAGGAAGACTGTGACAAGGTGACCTATGTGCCATAATAATAATAATAATAATAATAATAATAATAATAATAATTTATTTATACCCCACCCATCTGGCTGAGTTTCCCCAGCCACTCTGGGCGGCTCCCAATCAAGTGTTAAAAACAATACAGCAGTCTGTTGTCCAGTTGGTAACTTCAAGGCTCCTGGCTATCCTTTCTTATAGTTCTTTAACATTATACTTAGAGTAGACACCCTCTGGAATTGCTTTGAGGTTTTCCTGTAGAAAAGATCTTTTCTCTGTAAGCTTCATGGTGGAACACTCAGAGCAGAGCTTCCATCTTAGCGAATGGAGCCAGAGTCCCTTCAACACTATTGCACTCTACTTTGCCTGGTGATAAAGGCTACAGATGATTTCATTCACATTTTTGCAAGTGCTTTGGTTGCTCCCTTCCACGGCATTGTACATTGTGCATGACCATTGCACTGCCAGCACAGTGGTGTCATAACAAATGGAGATGGATTCATGTGGCAGGTGCTCTAGGGACCAGTCTAGAGCATTTGGCCTAGGACTCCTAAGACCATCAACAGCTGAAAGAAATAGTACAAACACTTAGTCTTCACTAGTAGGGGTGGATGAATCTGTTGCTCTCCACTACTCATTTTTCTAATCTAAATTTCAGTTCTCCACATTTCTACAATAATTTGGGGTCTCATCTCTCTCTCTAGTGAGAAGTGAACAACTGGCTTCGCAAATGGTGTAAACAGGAACGGTTTGGATTCTTAGATCACGGAATGCAGTTTCTTGAAGATGGACTTCTGGCAAGCGATGGGCTGCACCTCACAACGGTTGGGAGGAATGTTTTTGCAAAAAATCTCAGAAACCTCATCAGGAGGGCTTTAAACTGACTAATGTGGGGGAGGGAGACAGTGCTCCTGAAGGTAGGAGTCTATCAATTGATGAAGATGATCATCCAAATGTCATAGACCGAATGGAGCAAACAGCATGCAGACCTAGTGGTGGGAGGAAAAAATCCTTAAATAAGAGACACGGGGGAATGATTAATGGACTTCAATGTCTGTACACTAATGCGCAAAGCATGGGAAATAAACAAGATGAGCTTGAGCTCTTGGTACAGCAAACTAAATATGACATAATAGGCATCACTGAAACCTGGTGGGATAAGTCCCACGATTGGAATGTAATAATGGAGGGATACAATCTATTTCAGAGAAACAGACCAGACAAGAAAGGAGGAGGAGTGGCGTTATATGTCAGGGATGTGTATACCTGTGAAGAGATCCAAGGTTTAGAACCTCAAAGCCAAAGTGAGAGCATTTGGGTCAAAATTAAGGGAGAGAAGAATAACAGTGACCTCATTGTGGGAGTTTACTATAGATCCCCAAGCCAAACAGAGGACATAGATGATGCCTTCCTGGAACAGATGGCCAAGCATGCAAAAGGAAGGGAGATAGTAGTAATGGGGGACTTCAATTACCCGGATATTTGTTGGATGTCAAACTCAGCCAAGAGCATAAGGTCAAACAGATTCCTCACTGGCCTTGCAGACAACTTCATTGTCCAGAAAGTGGGAGAAGCAACAAGAGGAACAGCCATTTTAGATCTGGTCCTAACCAATGTTGATGACCTGGTTAGTGGGGTAGAAGTGGAAGGATCATTAGGCGCGAGTGATCATGCTCTTCTGAAGTTTACTATACAGCGGAAAGGAGCAGCCAAGCATACTAGGACTCAATTTCTCGACTTTAAGAAAGCCGACTTCATAAAACTTAGAGAAGTGCTTGGTGAGATCCCATGGACAGTAATACTAAAAGGAAAGGGAGTTCATGATGGCTGGGAGTTTGTTAAGAGGGAGATAGTAAAAGCACAACTTCAGGCAATACCAATGAGACGGAAACATGGAAGGTGCCTAAAGAAGCCAGGGTGGCTATCTAAAGAACTTTTAACTGAGTTAAGATTAAAAAAGGATGTGTACAAAAAATGGAAAAGGGGGGAAACCACCAAAGAGGAATTCAAACAAATAGCCAGCATGTGTAGACACAAAGTCAGAAAAGCTAAAGCACAGAATGAACTCAGGCTTGCTAGAGAGGTTAAAAGCAACAAAAAAGGCTTTATGGGTATGTTCGTAGCAAAAGGAAGAACAAAGAAACAGTGGGGTCACTCAGAGGAGAAGATGGTGAAATGCAAACAGGGGACACAGAAAGGGCTGAACTCCTCAATGCCTTCTTTGCCTCAGTCTTCTCCGATAAAGAAAACAATGCCTGACCTGAAGAATTTGGAGCAAATGATTCAGCAGAGGAAACACAGCCCAGAATAACTAAGGAGATAGTACAAGAATACTTGGCTAGTCTAGATGTATTCAAGTCTCCAGGGCCAGATGAACTGCATCCAAGAGTATTAAAAGAACTGGCAGATGTGATCTCAGAACCACTGGCAGTCATCTTTGAGAATTCCTGGAGAACAGGCGAAGTCCCGGCAGACTGGAGGAGGGCAAATGTTGTCCCTATTTTCAAAAAGGGGAAAAGAGAGGACCCAAATAATTACCGCCCAGTCAGTCTGACATCAATACCAGGGACGATTCTGGAGCAGATCATTAAGCAAACAGTCTGTGAGCACCTAGAAAGGAATGCTGTGATCACCAATAGTCAGCATGGATTTCTGAAAAATAAGTCATGTCAGACTAACCTGATCTCGTTTTTTGACAGAATTACAAGCCTGGTAGATGAAGGGAACGCAGTGGATGTAGCTTACCTTGATTTCAGCAAGGCATTTGACAAGGTGCCCCATGATATTCTTGTAAAGAAGCTGGTAAAATGCGGTCTTGACTATGCTACCACTCAATGGATTTGTAACTGGCTGACTGACCGAACCCAAAGGGTGCTCATCAATGGTTCCTCTTCATCCTGGAGAAGAGTGACTAGTGGAGTGCCACAGGGTTCTGTCTTGGGCCCGGTCTTATTCAACATCTTTATCAACGACTTGGATGATGGACTCAAGGGCATCCTGATCAAATTTGCAGATGACACCAAACTGGGAGGGGTGGCTAACACCCCAGAGGACAGGATCACACTTCAAAACGACCTTGACAGATTAGAGAACTGGGCCAAAACAAACAAGATGAATTTTAACAGGGAGAAATGTAAAGTATTGCACTTGGGCAAAAAAAATGAGAGGCACAAATACAAGATGGGTGACACCTGGCTTGAGAGCACTACATGTGAAAAGGATCTAGGAGTCTTGGTTGACCACAAACTTGACATGAGCCAACAGTGTGACGCGGCAGCTAAAAAAGCCAATGCAATTCTGGGCTGCATCAATAGGAGTATAGCATCTAGATCAAGGGAAGTAATAGTGCCACTGTATTCTGCTCTGGTCAGACCTCACCTGGAGTACTGTGTCCAGTTCTGGGCACCACAGTTCAAGAAGGACATTGACAAACTGGAACGTGTCCAGAGGAGGGCAACCAAAATGGTCAAAGGCCTGGAAACGATGCCTTATGAGGAACGGCTAAGGGAGCTGGGCATGTTTAGCCTGGAGAAGAGGAGATTAAGGGGTGATATGATAGCCATGTTCAAATATATAAAAGGATGTCACATAGAGGAGGGAGAAAGGTTGTTTTCTGCTGCTCCAGAGAAGCGGACACGGAGCAATGGATCCAAACTACAAGAAAGAAGATTCCACCTAAACATTAGGAAGAACTTCATGACAGTAAGAGCTGTTCGACAGTGGAATTTGCTGCCAAGGAGTGTGGTGGAGTCTCCTTCTTTGGAGGTCTTTAAGCAGAGGCTTGACAGCCATATGTCAGGAGTGCTCTGATGGTGTTTCCTGCTTGGCAGGGGGTTGGACTCGATGGCCCTTGTGGTCTCTGCCAACTCTATGATTCTATGATTCTATGATTCTCTCTCTCTCTCTCTCTCTCTCTCTCTCTGTCTGTCTCTCTATCTCTATCATCTCTATCTCTATCTCTATCTCTATCTCTATCTCTATCTCTATCTCTATCATCTCTACACACTCATGAAAATTTATCAACCTTTTAGTGCACATTTCTCCTAGTAAACCCAATTTTGTATGCATCTTTGACTAATATACCTCCCTTTCTTTTACTAATATTCACTATTTTTTGCAAGCAATCTTACTTAATACAGTGCATTTTAATGTTATTTTCACCAATGCTTGCAATTTTATGCACACTTTACTCTAGCATATGCCTTTTTCTTCACACGGTTTGATTGCAGAACTGCATCATAAGAGTTTGAGAAGGCGTAGATTTTGAAGGTTAGTTGTGTTGGGTTTGCCTGTTTGAGTAGTGCAATTCAGGCAGTTTCCCATTAAAACATAAATGAAATTGAATTTCTCCTCCATCCCTGTTGGCAGTTCTCACTTTTATGGCCAATGCTGCCTTAACATTACAATTCCAATGTTCATGAGAAACTATATATATAAACCCCTGAGTGACTTAGGATCCAAGAACCACAAGAAGCACCTTCCTTGCTACCAGCTAACTTGGGCATTACAGTCTGTGGGAAGTGCCCTGTTTATATGGAAGCCAGGAGGAGGATGTCATGGGAAAGGGCATTCTCAGTGGCAGTGGTCCAGCTTTGGAATTCACTCCTAGGGGATACCTGTTGGTGGCCTTAAAACCAGTTTAAAACATTCCTGTTTGTCGAGGTGTTTGGTTCTTAAATGTTCTGTGTCACAGTGCATAGTCCCTTAGTGAATTATGCTGTGTTTTATTTATTAATGAGTGATTTTTATTTCTGTCTTACAGTGGTACCTCGGGTTAAGAACTTAATTCGTTCTGGAGGTCTGTTCTTAACCTGAAACTGTTCTTAACCTGAAGCACCACTTTAGCTAATGGGGCCTCCTGCTGCCGCCATGCCACCGGAACACGATTTCTGTTCTCATCCAGAAGCAAAGTTCTTAACCCAAGGCACTATTTCTGGGTTAGCGGAATGTGTAACCTGAAGTGTCTGTAACCTGAAGCGTCTGTAACCTGAGGTACCACTGTATAGATGAAGGGTGGTAAAGAAATAACAACAACAACAACAACAACAACAACAATAACAACAACAACAACAACAACAACAACAACAACAACAACAACAACACATTGGCTGCCAGACGCTCTCTAGGGTTTTAGACAATGGGCTTTTTGAGACCTACCTGGAGATGGTAGGGATTGGACCTTGGACCTTTGACATGCAAAGCTTATGCTCTCCCACTGAGTTATGACCCATCCCCTCTGCTTTGCCTGTATGCATATTTAATACACAAATAGAAACAAGCAGGCACTGCACCGATTGAGATATAGCTGGGGTATATGAAGCATGAAGGAGTTTCTCCCCACGCGATCCCTTCTACTTTTCATGAGTTTTCAGTGCTCCAGCTTCCCTGCAGAGTGGAGAATGGGACCAGTTTTCTCTTGCTTGGCATCTATACAGGATTATTTTCCCTTCCAATAGCCTTTTCCGTGGAGAGAAGACATTACTATTTATAGAGCACAGTATGTGTACACAGCATGAGTCCCACTGGCAGATCAGGCAAGAATATCTCTAGTTTAGAGGAAGCTGGGTTTCACTTTACTAGCTGTGGCTTAAGCAGAAGTCTGCCTGCGCCTTGTGCGCAGAGCCCCAGTGCATCAAGATAAAATCACACCTGTCTGACTGAAAAGCTACCCCCCCCCAAAGAAAAGAAAAACATAGGGAGCTGTTTAGTCACAACATTGGTCCATTTAGCTCAGTGTTCTCTACACTAACTGGCAGCAGTTCTTCAGGATTTTAGGCAGGGTTTTTCTTCAATCCTACCTGGAGATGGCCCAGATTGAACCTGGGATGTTCTTCATGAAAAACAGAGGCTGTACAGCTGAGTTGTGCTATCTGTGGTGGGTAGATTGAAGGGATGTGGGATAAATGTAATTTTCACATTTCTTAACACAATATGCAGCTGAAACACATCTATCCTTCAAAATTCACACTCCTCTGAATTTTGCAATGCAGTACTCAAACCAAAAAATCATTATATATAAAAAATCACATAGATTATGGGGAAATGTAGCAATAATGAATGTGTTGGTGAAAATAACATACCAATCTTCCATTATATTTGGGCAAATTGACAATAGTGTTGTTGTTTTTTTGTAAGAACTTCTCCCATAGTTAAGTTCACATTTTTCTAATTAGTTGTTCCAAACATTTACAGTGTTTTATCTTATTTTTAATTTTAATTTTAATTTTATGAGACCTACCTTCTCCTACCTCCTTCACGTTCCAGTTTCAGTATTAGTACAAGTGAATTTAATGCATTTCTTTAAAAAAAAATCAGTGTAATTCATTTTGGATGAATCTCCAGCAGGTGAGAGATTGTCACAAGCTCCCAAGCCATTCCTTTTGCACTTCAGAAGAACAGGTATAAAAACCACACAGCTGGATTGTATATTCTACATTGCCATTATTAAAGCTCTGGCTACTGGGAAATTCTTCCTAGATTTTTGATTTCTCAATTCCATGGCTTGAAGTTCTGAGTTTTGAATGGATGCACTAACCATTCTTAGTTGTTTCATTCCTCCTCCTCCTCCTTTTCCTCCTCCCCCTTCCTCTTTAAAAAATCTGTGCATGCTCAGTTTGCCACAGCTTACAGTTCTCTCAGTTCTGATTGAAGTGTCTGGAGATGGACAAGTCAGGTTGTGTATCCACAGCAATGACCAGTGGAGAAATGACTGCTGGGAGAAGCAGAGAGAAGAAATGCCATGGCGCATCTGTCACAGCACAGTCGGATGCCTTCATCTGCCCCAGCTGCAACAAAACATGTCCCATCCAGCAGGCACAGTTTGACTTCACCTCCAAAGGTGCACTCTTCAATTGTCTCTTGAGGCAGACGGATGTCAAAAACAAAACTGACTTGAAAGCTTGTGTCATCGTTAAATGTCTAGTTGCTCCCCTAAAATATATTAGCTCAACATACACCAAAATGGATGCCAGAGAAGGAGGGGCTTGATATAATTGTGGATCTAAAACAGTCACCCATGCTGGATTGAACATCATTAATGGAAATGATGCAATTATCACACTCAGTAGTTTTGTTGTGTGCATGTGTGTGCACGAGAGAGAAAGAGAGAAAACAGTTACATGCAATGGTGTGTGCACAGTTTGTTTGTAGGTTGATGCCTATGAAACCATCAGCTGGTATATATTACCAAGCATTTTAACAGTGCTCAATCACTAGACAGGACATTATCTTGTCTATTTGCATAGGACAGCAAATCTATCCATTGCACTAGTTTGCAAATTCCTACTGTTTATTTTCAACGCCTCTTTCATCTGCATTTAAGGTGCTCTGGGCTCCACAGTTTCAAGTACCGATAGGAATCGCATGAGAAATACCCTGGTTTGTTAAGCCCTCTTGAGTCCTCCCCCTCTTTTTTAAAGCATCTTTAGTTCTCCAATGCAAGCAGTTCCTCAAATCTATTCAATGTGTTCTGAGCACTGCGCTCCCCCCTCCACAAAGCATTCAGGGATCCTGCATCCGAACAGTTAATTTGCACTATGCTCTGTTTCAAGAAAAAGGAAAACTGTCACCCTGTCATTTTAGAGTCTGACACTAAGCTTGTCAAAAGAGACAGCTGTTAAAATGAATTACTGTTGACATGCAGAGAAATGGCCCCAGCCAGATGTAAAGGACATCTGCGGCAATGAAGTGGTACAGGGTGGCTTTTAAAATGTGGTCATACTGGTATTTGAATAGACCGTCTATGGCGTTAAAACATGGCCTTGACTCAGACTGTTTAAAGCAGTGAACCAGAGCCAATGAAAAATGGCCAAGAAGTGCTGATCTGTTGCCGTATCCATAACTTATGCCTGAATATGAAAACAGCTCTGAATTGGAGCTATTAAGCCCTTATCTTGTATCTGGGAGGATGTAGACTTAAAAACGCAGCAGGGAAGATTGTGTGTTTCCAGGCTCTCGAATCTGGGGAGAGGCGAGGCATAAATTCATGAGGTGGATTATGCTGCCAAATAAGTTGGTTTGTCTTCTCTGAACGAATGCCCAGGTTGGAATTGCAAGGGCATTAAAAAGGTGGGATGATTGCATCTAGGAACATCCGCAGATAAGTCCTGCTTTCATTGCCTTTCTCTCCCCCTCCCCTCTCTTTTTCTGTATGTGTGTAAGGCTTGATAGAGAAAGAGCTTGAGCTTAATGTATTTACTTGGGGGTTAGTGCTATGAGATTTGGAGCTTAGGATCACAGACAAAAATCAAATTAAAAAATCGAAATCCCTTGTATATGGGAAGCCTAGTTCCTTTGGTCTACACTTTGGTCTGCATAGTTAACAAGTTCTGTGGAGGAAAGAAAATTCAGATACTAAATTCAGATAGATAGATAGATAGATAGATAGATAGATAGATAGATAGATAGATAGACAGACAGACAGACAAAAATACACATAAAGATATAAACCTATACCAAACAGTAGGAACACATATGAAACAGTAGCCCTTGTGGTTATTTTCTCTTATCTATATGGCAGGAGCAAGGAAGTTTTTATTCATTCCAAGGGCAACATTCACTTCTTAGGTTACCTTTCATGTACCACAGGGCTTGAAACAAAAGTGGACAGAGAGATCAATATCATTGTATGTTACATTCTGCTGCCGTCATTTCCCTGACCATTTCTTCAGTCAGGGTACAAAGGGGTGTGTAGGGGCACCCTCAAATTCAAGGAAGGTGCTGCCTGGCCCCAGGGTGTATTTTTGCAATCCTTTGGTTATCGGGGCAGCAGCCCAGATGTGGGAAACACCTTTTTTCCAGCCTAAAAGCCACATTCCATTTTGGGTAACCTTCCAAGGGCCACATGCCATTAGTGGGTGGAGCCAGAGACAAAAGTGGGAGAAGCAGACAAGCTGAGTTTTATCTAAGCATAGTAGGTTAGTTTCTACATGCTCTCAACACCCCTCTCTAGCCTTCATCCAGGCATCCCCCACAAAGGTTCCCCATTCTGTACAGCTGCATTTTATTTATTTTCTTCATAGCGTGTGTGTGTGTGTGTGTGTGTGTGTGTGTGTGTGTATAGAGAGAGGTTTTCTTCCATATCAGTGTGCACAAGGAGGGTGTGTGGCTCCCACGTGGTCTCCTACCCAGACTTGATCATCTTTAGAAAGATTCCTGTATTGTGTGCCCTCAAACCATGTCCTGGGGTGGTCATACCTGTGCATGATGTGTTAGGTAGGAAGCTGGTGGTGCTGCCTATGTTTGTGGAAAATTCCCAGGGACCTGTGATCACTGATGAAGCAAATTCCTTCCTTCTAGCATCTAATTCTCCACAAAGCAGTGATGTGTACATGCTCCATTTCTCTTAATGCCAGGAGCCACATCCACACAAGGATGTACGGGGTGTTGCGGGAGGGGGTAGTACCTCTGGTGGGGGACACGTCATGCTCCTTCTTCGGTAATTTGTCCACCTTTGGTTCCCATCCTGCACTCAGCTCTCAACTGGAGCCAGTGCCGGCTTAAACCCTGTGGAGGCCCCTAGGTAGTAGAAATCTCGAGGGGGGAGCCCTTACAAATTATCTCAAAGCTTCTACTGGGCTACTTGCAAATATTCTACCAGGATCTGGAGTCAGCGGGAACGTGTGACACACTAGCCCACAAAAAGCTTCGTATCTGGAGGTTTCACGTGTCCACACTCTAGTGAGATAACATTGAACTAAGAAAGCTTGATTGTAATTTTCTTTCTAGATCAAATCAATATTATTTTGATCTGTTGCCATGGGGCCCTTAATAGGTGTGGAGCCCATAGCCTACTCTGCCGATTTGGTAATCCGGCACTGCCTGTGGCTCCCAGGAGCATGCAACAGTGGCCACAATCCAGGAACTGCTTCGACTGACTGCCTAAACCAGATGAGGGTAGCCGATGGGTCTCAAACCCTTAGTGAGATAGGAACTTCCCCTGCATGCAGAGACAGGCTCTGGAAGATTGAGCAGACGAGACCAACAGTGGGTCCAACAGTCAAGAAGGCAGGTTCTCCACATGCTGTAGAAGGAAGTGAGGGGCAGATGGGGCTCATCAACCTGGAAAGGTAGCCCATCTAGGAGAAGGAAAACTCTGATCCTAAACCTCTGCTGCCTTGTGGGATATCTTTGGGAGAATAAAAGGCTATGGAGTAAACCCTACACAAATATGGAGTGGAGTCCCTAAGACGTCTGAGTGGCGCCTTGTACACCTACTTCCTTCAGCCTTCAGTCTTCAGCCACCAAGACACCTACGTCTGGGTGGCGCCTTGTACGCCTACGTCCTTCAGCCAAGCTTGTGCCAGATGCATTGTTCTGATTTCCTTTGGACCACATCAGTGAGGTCTTGTCATCTGGGCAGCCCATGGAGGTCACTTCGATGCTGCTAACACAGTGATTTGACTTCATCCCTGGAAGGCAGAAGCATAACCCACGGTTTCTTGAGACAGATGGATGCCACAAACAAACAACACCCACACTATACATTCACTATCATTCCACTTCGAACAATCATGGCTTTCCCCCAAACGATCATGGGAAGAGTAGTTTGTTAAGGATGCTGAAAATTGCTAGACAACCCCTATTCCCCTCATAGAATTATAATTCCCACAGTCCAACAGGATTGATTGTTAAACCACTCTGAGATTTATAGCTTGGGTGGGTGTATCTTCTACCATCTTTCAGCATCTTACCAGACTATAGTTCCCAGGATTCTTTGAGGGGGCTAGCTACAACTGTTAAAATGGTATCGTGGTGCTTTAAATGTATGGTGTGGATGTGGCCATGGGTTGCTCTGCATTGGCAGCACATTGTCCAGCATGGAAAGGCTGATGCAGAATTCTGGATAGTGGTTGACAGGCAATCTTCCTCCCTCCCCCTGGCCTGTTTCACTGTAGCTTGAATTGCTGAATAAATGCAGGATTATTGCATTGCATAATCTTCCACAAACAAATAAAAGTGGGTAAAATCACTGTTCCTCATGGGATCACTCACAGGCAGCAGACCCTCTTGGGGCATCCAGTGTTGTACACACACCCTCCCTTTTAATAGCCAAACCTTCCATGGTTTGTGGAAGCCATTCACTCAGAGTACTGTATGGAGAAAAGATCGACAACTTCAACACAAACTCTGATTATATCTACTACAGTAACTGGTTTACAGAAGCAAGACTCCCTGTGGGTAGCCTTTCAGTAAGGCAACCCAAGCAGGGTCTTTTTTCTTTTCTTTTTTTAAAGGAAGGGAGACAGAGTTTGCTTATTTATCTTGCTACTTAGCACATCATGCAATTTCTTTGACATGAATTAATTTCCTCTGTAAAATGTCCCCTGTAATAACTAACATTGTCGCCACATTGTCCAACTGGAGGAAGGATTAATTAAATGAAAAGGGGCCAAGAGGAAGTTCTAACTTCTGATTACTTGTGACCCAGATATTTAGTACTCTCCTTATGCTGAGGCCTCAGGTGTTCCAGGAAGGATGTTTCTTCCACCACCCCCTTTAACCTTGAAACAAGGCAAGTTCAGACATCTCTGAGGGCGGTCATTTTTCTTATTTGCTCCAGATCCCCTTCAATTCATCATCAATATCCACAGGAAATAATCATCTCTTTATACTCCATATTCCTCTAAGCTCTGCAAGGCTCTTGTTATGATTGCTTTCCAGCTGTTTTTCCTCCCTTTCTCCTACAGAAAAAAATTCCATGTGAAGAATTTCTGGTCACTTACCAGTTGCTGATTGATACCTGCCAGTAAATGCCAACTTTGACCACCTTGAATGGAGATTTTGGTTTAGATAGTCCTTGATGCTCTAAATTATCATCCTTCTTTCTTTGGGGAGGTCTTGAGGTTCTCCAGCTTAAACTCTTGACATGAACAGTTTTTAGCTCCCAGGAAGGGCAGAGGTTAACAACAGTGAATCAGTTCAATGCTCTCTTGTTCTGAGTTGCTCTGTGAAGCTGGTCTGTGGTTAGATTTTAACAAGTTTTGCGTCCCAATTAGGTTGCAACATTTGTAGCGCAAACCATCTTTGCATAATATAATAAAGGGCATATTGTTGTTGTTTTGCAAGGCTGGAAAGTGAGAAAGCAAACACCACTGATGGTAAGACTCATAGATCTTCACCCTGATATTGGAACTCTATCAAACCAAACGCCCGTCCCCTGCTAGAAAAACAAAGAAATATGTACTTTGGGCACTCCTCAGTTTATGGACACACACATGGCTACTGCAGTTCATTAGTCCCCAAGGCAAAACTCCCATTTTTGTTATTGCAGTTTTGCATTCATGCAAAGGGGAGCAGGAGGGCTGATCTTGTTGACCAGGATAGAAAAGAGATCAGTGATGTGACTGCCCTATTCAACTCAACCCAACCTTCTCTATCCATATTATTATTAATTAGATTTATTACCCTGGGATACCTTGACCCCTGGGATACCTTGCAACTCTACAATTCTATTGAAACAGTTAAATCACAGTCAAGAGAATAGGGCTGTAAGTCCCGGAAGACCTGCTTCCTGCTTTGTAGGTTTTTTCCCACCTGGCCTGGGTGAAGCTGCTTAACAGAATCTTGGGCTAGGGTATTGTTTGGGTAGTTTTGTTGGGAAGGAGGTTGTTGCTGTTGTTGGTTTTTGTATCTTTATTTTAGATTGTTCAGTTTTGTTGTGCCTTTTAATGTTTTATTTATTATTACTACTGTTCCTATGTTGTAGTTATGTATTTTTTCATGTTGTTAACTATCTTGAGCATGGTTCGAACTGTGGAAAGGTAGCGTAGAAATACAATTATGTATGTGCATATGTATGTATGTATGTATGAAGAATATATATAAAGTGTTGCACATTGGGGTTGCATTTTCCTGAGTTGCTTCATTACTCCAGCACAGCAGTCTTTGCCTTAGTAAGTTGACCACCAAATCACGCTGCTGGAGAAATAAAGCGCTTCCAAAACGTTTCACAGCATAAATCGGGGATGGGGAGCTGAAAATTTCAGGAGAGCCAGAGCCAGAGAAATTGGCCAGGCAATGTCAAAAAGCCAGTAATTTCCCACTGAGTCATCATACATCTCAAGAAGGTTTATGAACAGAAGGCTGCCAGAGTCAGAAATGATGTCACTTAAGATGGAGGATTGTCATAGTCCAACGCTGGATGATGCAGGGAAATTATTGATGACAACCAGGGCAGCTGGAAGAAAGCAATACAGTCGCTTTAGCAATGCAGCAGCAGAAAAATGAATAAACTGGTGGGCAGGCGGAAGCAGTGGTGGAGCTTCATGCTCCGGCACCGGGGGGTAGTGGAGAGCAGGCAGGGGCAAGGCTGGTGCGTGTCCTGGGGTCGTGACATGCCACCTGTGGGGGTGTGGCGCCCAGCAAGGGTGGGGGGGCAGCCACGATAGCACCCACCGGGATCGCGCTGCCGGGGGCGGTGCGTTCCCCCCCTCCACCTCTTCCTCCAGTGGGTGGAAGTACAGGAAGCCCATGAGCCTGCCAGCTGTGAAAGACACAGGCAACAGAGAAATTCCTTAGCTGGCATTTATTTGTGTAGATTGGGTGTACAGAATTTTGTGGGAGCCCCAAAGCACCTGACAGTATTGTTATATAATGCAAGTAATATCCAGTGTGCTTTGTAGCATAACATTATCACACATAGAAAGAAAACACAACACACACAAACAGGAACTTACAGTTTAAATTTCTACAGTACAGAAAACAAAACAGAGGGAGGAAATTGTAGAGTGGAAGGGGAGGTGCATGTTTACTAAAATGCACATACTAGGCAGAAATGTGCATAGGAAATGCATACATCAGTGAAAACAGCATACAAAAATGCATTATATTAAAAGAAATTGCTTGCAAAATCATGCACATTAGTCAGACTGCAGGCAAAAATGTTTTTTAACAATAGAAGAAATCCACAATAAACTATTGAAGAAATTTCATGAGGATTTTTTTTTTTAATGCAAATCTGGAGGACTGTATTTAAGACCAGAAAAACAAGAAACAGAGAGAACCAAATTTGACAGATCCACCATGGTAATGCTACATACACTGGGCAAGAGAAACCCTTAGCAGGCACGATGCACACAACCAGCAAAGCTGGCCCAATATATTTTGCTGTTTGTGGTGGCAACCCCCACCCACAATAAGACAAGGAACATAGTACCCAAGGCCAGCTGAGGCAGAAGATCCCAGAAGTGTTCTTCTTCTTCATCTCTAGCAGGGAAGAACATACACTACAATAAATTAAAGGAAGTAAAGAATTTGCTGCATTTCTTGACAACCAAAACCATTGCCTCACTTTGTCTAATAGTAGGGTGGGTTTTGTTCCCCCAGACAGATGCACTCCAATTATAAGCCGTCTTTCTGCACGAACACCTTCTCACTCCCTCTCAAACACAGGTGTACTTTCTCCTCAGCTGGAGGGGTATCACCTCTTTCAAAAATACAGAGATCCCCAACCATCAGTCATATGCTCCCAGTACTGAAACATCAACCATCTTAGACCATTAACCAACAACCTGCCCAAGAAAGGGTCAGCCAAGAATGTTTTATAAAGTACTCTTGGTGTCTTATGTATTGCACAGTAAGAAAAGCAGATTGCAGGATTTGTCTCCAGGCCTCTGCTCTAAAAAGACTTAAAATGAGAAAAGCATGAGACATGAGTAGTAGAAAATCACTCCCCCATTTTCTTCAGGGACTGGAAATATTTTGTGGGAAGATTTGAGGCAAATTTTGGGCCAGCCTCAGTCTAAACCCAGCAAAAGGGGAAGAGGTTAGCAGGATTATATTGGCAGGGTTAGAAAGGCGAAGGGAACAAGCCCAGTTCAGGTTGGTTGCATGGCTCATTAGAGATTTACAATTTCTTTGCCTCCTATCTCTCCTGGTTAATGCCACGGGACTGGGAGCCCCTGCGGTGGAGAGGCTGGTGTTTGCTACCTCAATAGCAATAGAGGCTTTGAGAAGGATTTTAGCAATATGAGTGGAAAAATTCCCCATGCAGTGTCTTTAATGCTGCTATCCCTTGCTGAGCTGGAGCTGGTATAATTCTTCATCTGTGCAAATAGGGAGGGAAACTGGGGCATTAAGCTGCGATTGTTTGATGAATTCCTGCAAGCAAAGATGAATAAATTGCATAACATTCCCTTTGAATTGTTATGATCAGAAAGCTGAAATTAAGTTATATTATTCGGCTCAGAGAGGCAAGGATACCAACTTGCTTATAGATGTGAGGATTTAAAAATGTGCTAAATGGCCATCAGAGGGAATTTTGCCATTGCTTTTATGTTTGGAGAATCACTGCTGCCACTGGCTTCGAAGAGATGAGGGAATAGACCCAAAGGTTCCCCTCCTCTGAAAATACATCTCCTTCTATAGGTTAAAGATTCCTGCTCTTGGGGATAGGGAACCTTTAGATCCAGTTTATTGAAAAGCTTCATTAAGTTGAATTCTACAAATCACAGAGTTCATGAGGTTTAGTGTCGGCATGAACCAACTCATATGCAAGCAACTTGCCATCTATACCCACCCTCCATTAATACCACCCCTTGTTGTTTTTTTAAGGTCTTACCATTGCTTCTTTTTTTAAGGGGGAAGAGCATGCCCAACAATGAAAAGTTGAAAGCAGATGGGAAGAAAACAGCACAATTTGCCAAATGCGAACACACACTCAACCACCCTACCCCACCTGCTAGAAGCCACACTAGTACAAGCAAACACAAAAGACACAGAAAGAAAATCAGTAGAGAGAGTTCACTGAAGCACAGCCTATAGTTTTTTGTTTCTTTGCAAGGCTGGAACTGCAAAATCAGGATTGTTCAGTTGTCAATTACTAGGTGTGGGCACAAGCTTCTGTTGCCTCATGGGGAGAGGGAGTTTCACAAATTATGTGGGCCTGACATATTGAGCTGTAGTATCTTGAGGTTGGATCCAGAAAAGTTGTGGGCAGAAGGAAAATATTTGACCTTAGTGGACCCAGCTGTAGTCATACATGAACCAGTTATTACTGGACCAGACTACTGTAGTGCCCTCTCTGGAGGACAGTCTCTGAATATAGTGCACCAAAATTCTTCTCATCCTTTGTTGTTGTTTCTGCTGTTCTTATTTTATATAGCACCATCAAACTTTGCCCAGAAGGCTTGTAGTCTGTCATTCAGCACAGAGGAGACAATAAAGAAAGGTAAGGGAACTGTATGCCATTTCCCTTCTGCACTCATGCTTTTGACCCAGTGGTAAAACACCATGTAAAGTAGAAGCTTGGTATAGTCATATGTGCATTCATATCCAGATAATCATGCAATGGGGGGGGGGCTGGAGCAGGCCCCCCCCACCTCCAGTACTAATGTCACTGCACTGACCATCTCATGAATTGAGTAGGGATGAAGGAGAAATATGGTTTGGCTAGCATGTTAATGCAAACTTAACTTTTCTGCAACAATATGTGTTCTGAAGTTCAGTCATCCTTTGAACTTTTCATTTCCATGGATTTTCCAATTTAGTTCTCCAATTAAATATAAAAGGTGCAAAAATAGATATGTATTATGGGAAAGTGTGCATTAAAATGCATATAATATACAAATATGCATTATTAGGAGAATTTGTTTGGGGAAATATGTGTATCAGGCAAAATTGCATACAGAAGTATGCATATTAGGATAAATACACACAGATATGCTGATGGGGACTCTTTTTCTTTTAAGCAGACTGTTGAAAAAATGTGGTGAACTGAAAATAAGACTGGGAAAATGTGTAACAGAGAAAAATCAGAATTGATAGGCTTGACTATCCCAGGTGTTGAGTGGAATATGTGTTAAGTTGTGGGTGAACATATCAGATGACACAGCGATTCTTCAAACACCTCTTGTTTATTTACAGGCCAGGACAGAACTGAACTGAACTGAAGGGTTCAGCCAGCCTGCTTATATAGAGCTCCACTACAACGCAACTGTAACCATTTTCTGTAACTATCCAATCACTGAATGTCACTTTCGATCCCTTATTTGTATAACTATCTACAGTATCCCCCTGCTGGCCCAGGGTGAGAACTTCAGTACATAACAATATGCACCTGTTTAAGCACTCCACATAACTGAGACTTGCCACTTATTATGGTCTAATATTGTAGAGTACCTGCTTGTGTATAACTGGACACCAACGAATGAAATTTGATTGCTGACTTGATGCTGTTCACCACCAACACCCCCTATCTCTGATCCTTAACTTTTAGATATCTCAATAGTGGGGGCCCCCAGCTTTGAACTGCTCTATTTTCTCAAGTGTATGTTGCACCAATATTGCTGGGATTTTCAGCACCTGGTGAACCTGTCACTATTCATCAATGCTTTTGATGAAAGTGGTACCCATTGCTGAGCTGATGTAGTTATGCTGCTAGTATAGTATTGGTTTCACATTAGTTTGTATTTAATTGAAACATTGCTTTATTGTATTGTTTCGATGTTATTTGTTACTCTGAGGTTGTGAAGAGTGGGTTATAAATAATGTAAATAAAATAAATAAATTTGTAAGGTGCCCTTACATTTCTGTCCTAAATTTTGTTATGAAGTACTAATGTTGGTGACTCGCTGAGATGCAACCATTTGGCCACTTCATTCATAACTGCTATGAATGTTCATTTATAATGTGGTAGCTTTCTCTTCAGTATATTGAACTTATTCCATAAGTTCCATTCATCTCCCAACAAGAATCCAGGCAAAGAGGCAGAGCTAGGATAAAGAAATAAAGACAGATGGCTCTTAATTACAAAGGTGAAATGCCAAATTAAATTTGAGGCTGCCCCCAATCACTTTAAAAATAGAACACTGACTTGGTTTACTTTGTAGGCAAAGGTGAACATTTCCTGAATTATAATCTTCCAGTGGAAACATTCTTGCTTCCATTGTTCAGAAAGAGATTATTTTAAAACATTAGTGAGACTTTCAATATTTGGAATGAGAAGGAAGTATCCTCATTTTTCTTGTTTGTTTTTGTTTACTTTTAAAAAAACCCCACAGATTTGTATTGAACAGTATTGAAAAACACCAGTTAATGTTTAAATTTAATTTTAATCAAAAGTCTTCATATAAACACTTAGGTTCCATCTGCACTATACATCTAAAGCAGTATACAATCGTATCTTGTTTTGCAGCTGGGATCAGTTCCAGAGCCCCAGCCGCTAGCCGAAAAGGACACAGGGCAAAGTGCTGCATCTGTGCACGTGCACGGAGCAGTTTGCACTTTTGCGCATGCGTGAAGCACGATATATCATTTCTGTGCATGCATGAGCGGCAAACCCGGAAGCAACCTGTTCCGGTACTTCCGGGTTTGCCACGGATGTTCACTGGAATGGACGCTAGACAAGGTGGACATTCGCGGAGGTATTGCTGTAATACCATTTTAAACAGTTATAGATTCTCCCAAAGAATCCTGGGAACTTTGTTATGTTCAGGTTGCTGTGAATTGTTAGGAAACTCCTATTCCCCTGACAGAGCTACAGTTTTAAGTGTAGGTTAACAGTCGATCCCTCTGGAAGTTGTAGCTCTGTGAGGGAAATATGGGTCTCCTAACTCTCAGTACCTGTAACACACTACATCTCCCAGAATTCTTTGGGGGAAGCTAAGTCTGTTTAAAGTGGGATCATAGTACTTTAAATGCATAATGCAGATGCAGCATGGGTGAAAAAAATAGCCTACTTTGCAAAGGTAAAATTTGCACGTGTTGTTTTGCCCACTTTTGCCTATGTCCCCACCTACCATGGCATGTGGATCCCAAAAGGAATGCGACCTTCTGATTAAAAAAGGTTCCACATCCTTGGTCTAACCTTTCAGGGCAAGTAGTTTCACATACATGTTTTTGTGATGGAAAACCCCTGTCACACGTTGCAACAAAGCGTGCCTCAGAAGGCAGTCACAAGATGCTCTCAATAGTAGATCTCAAAAATGAATCGCAGAATTGTGAGCAGGAAGGGACCCAGAGGTAGGGCTGTCATATGTCCAGGTCTCCCCAGACACACCTGAGATTCGTCCATCAGAAATAGCCAGGTGTATGGCAACCCTTGTCAGAAGTGTTGATTTTTTTGGAGAATTTCCAGCTCCGCTTACCCAGAAATGGTGCTTCAGGTTAAGAACTTTGCTTCAGGATAAGAACAGAAATCGGGCTCCAGCGGTACAGCAGCAGCAGGAGGCCCCATTAGCTAAAGTGGTGCTTCAGGTTAAGAACAGTTTCAGGTTAAGAACAGACCTCCCGAACGAATTAAATACTTAACCTGAGGTACCACTGTACAGGAATCCTGTCCACAGCTACTCCTGGTGGGGCTTGAACCACCAACCTTCTGGTTAATAGCCAGGCACAGTGATCCACTGCACAACCTGAGGTTCTAAGATTCATACAGGAGAAGGCAGCCTTGCAAGTCCCAATCTGGATTAGGGCTTTCAAAGTTAAATTTTGTCAGAATCTTGAATTGCAGTCCATGCCAATAGATGCTTGTTTCCATGTGTGACTGTGTTGCAGGAGCGGTTCACATGGAAGGGCAGAATCACAGAGTTGCCCTCTCAACAGTGGTGTCCCTGTTGCTTACCTGAGTGGTGCAGGAGAGGGCAGTGGTGAAATTGAAGTTGAGTGAGTACACTGCCCAAGACAATCTGGCACAATTGCTGGTATGCCCCCACAACCTCAACCTCACCACCACCCTACACACCCACACCCCACACCAACATCTAACTAAGCAGCAGTGGCACTCCCCTCCCAAGCTGGCCACTCCTGCTTGCATTGTGTGATGAACCACAGAAATGCAGGTGGCAACCTTCTTAGTGAATAATTTTCAAGACTCACTCCACCTTAGGGGAACAGCCAAAGCTCAGTGTCTGAGTGTCTGTTTTCCATTCAGAAGCTCCTAGGTTCCATCCCTGGCATTTCCAGGAAGGGCTGGAAATATCCTCTGCCTGAAATCCTGGAGAACTGCTGACAGTCAGTGTAAACAATATTGACCTAGGTGGAGCAATGGTCGGACTTGCCATGGGGCAGCTTCCTACAGTGGCCCACCCAGGCTGATCAGTGGCTCCTTATGAACAGAAAGAATGTAAAGGGTTTCCTTTTTCCAGGCTTGCTTCAGCAACATGATTTTCATGAGCACTGGTGTGCTTTTTTATTTATCTTCTTGCTCTTTGCCCTGACTCTTGGCTTATTCTCTGATCTTGTCTTCCAGATTTTCCTTCAGCCCTTTCTTCTGGAGTGCTCATTGTCTTTGCCTCCTGGTTAGCCCTTCGCTTTGGCTTGCTCTACGGCTTTTCTTCATTGGCTCCTCCCTCATTTCTTACAGCCACCCATGGCACAAACCTGACACCCTGTTTGTCCATCACCCACCCCCAACTGATGTTGTTGTTAGATTGAATTACACTGAATGCATCTACAAGCTGCTTCTACACATATACTAGTGTTTGTGTATAGCTGCTTGATTTGTATAGCTCAACTATTGTGTACCTGGGTACATGGACTGTATAGTTCTTGAATACTACATGTGATTAACTGTACAGACATACAACTCCACTATTTGTGCACACAGGTACACAGATTATGCCTCCTGTTGCTGTTCATCAAGGTTAAGAATGCATGGAATTCTAAATTGATATGAATGTTGACATAAATAAATGCCTGCTTGTCACAGTTATAAAAGCAAGTATTGTATCTGTTTGCCTGCCTGCCTGCCTACTTACACAACTAAACACACACACACTTTCCTTCCCTCCAAAGGAGGAAATGAATATCATGGAAGACATACACACAAAAACCAGGGCATTTCGTTCTTATGCACAGCAATGCACCTATATCGCTCCTCATCAGAAATCATTCTTAATGATGTCAGTGACAGTTTTACCTGAGAAACGACTGTTGGTGAATTTTAATTCAGAAAGGGCATGCTTTCTGGAAGAAGGGCTCTGTGGCAAATTGATTTTTCCAAGTTTAAGAAGAGACTGTGCAACATATCCAGGTGATGAGGACTGTCTCTGTATTACTAAAACAGATGGGCATTGCTCTTTCACATGTAACATCATGGGGATAGGCAACAAGCAAGCCAAGGGTTCATTCTGGAGTTCACAGTCCTCCTGCATGACCCTCAGCATGTTACTAAAGATTCTCCTCTTGTCTTCTGTAAGCTGACTTCATTGACTCTCAAATTTCCTGTATTGCATTGGCTTCTGAAGCAGGTATGGCTGGGGCCAAGCCAGCTGTGATTAATAGTGTGGTTAGCGATCACATTGGGGTTTTGCAAAGTAAATTCCAGGTACCCCAATGAACACACACACAGCAACACACACACACAGCATGGCTGTGAGGCTTAGGGGATGGTAAGTATATTTGGAGCCAACGGGGTTCAGTATCCTTTAAAGTGTCTTAATGTACCTAATTTGCACTACCCCAAACAACATGGAAATAGAAACACAGCTATCCTTCAAAATCAACGCTGCTCTGAATTTTACAATGCAGTTCTCCAACCAATAATTTGTAATTTGTACAAAAATGTCTATAGTAAGCAAAAGTGAGCACGAAACTGCATATATTCATGTAAGTAGCATACAACAATGCATTATACTGAGGAAAGTGCCTTGCAAAAATGTGCACAGTACTCTAAATGGCATAAAAAAATGTGTGTAATGGGAGAAATTCACACTAAAATGAATTTTCGTGAGAATTTTCCCCCTACCCTCATAAACTAATGTGTAAATGTGAACTGAAGTTAAGACTGGAAAAAAATAGAAACTGAGAGAAACCAAGTGACAGATTTGTCCATCCTCACTACAAATTACCTTGTAGGGCCCCCTCAATGTGCCTTCAGCCAATTCAGATCTCTCTCTCTCTCTCTCTCTCTCTCTCTCTCTCACACACACACACACACACACAACTGCCCATTCAAACACAAAAAGAGATTCCTGGCTCCTGTTGACTTTCATTCTGGGTTGTTAACTAGCCATCAACCTAACAAGAGAATAGTCAGCCAGAAACCAGTGACATCTGCTGAGCAGGTCTTGTAGAGGAGTGTGCAGAGTGCTAGGGTCCACTGATTAACTGTGAGGTCTTGCAAAGCCCTGTTGCAAGTGCCAACAGCTGATTGTTGCCACTTGCAGAGCTCTTTGCACAGAGCTTGAGATTACCCTATAATCAGTTGATCATCACACATTGTAGGCTGTGCCTTTTCCCACATGGCTTTAAACCATGTGGGCAAAAGTGGGTTACCTACCATCATTGTGATAACACGTGACTGAGAGGTAGGTGACCACACCTATCTCTCAGATTTTGCTCATGGGAGATACAAGAGGTAACAATTATGCCCACTGGCTGGATCCAGTTCCTTACATCCTGGCCTATGCATTTGGCTTCATGGGTCACAAGTTTTAGGAGCCTGAAGCAAACAAGGCAATGTCTTCCATGAGTTTGTTTCCATTCTAGAGCTTCTTCATTGCTTGTCAGCGTAGTCTTATTTCCCCACCTAATTTAGGAAGACAATGAAATTCTCATATGGCTGAAATCCAATATCTATTTTATTTCATTTTTGGCCTGGTCTGCAAACATGACCACACTTAAAACTTTTCTGCACGGAGTCCAAATGTTTGCGTTGTTTAGAGCTGCCAAGCGGACTGCCATCTCTGCTTGGAATCGAATGTCAGTGAACCAAGTACATTTACCAGGCTCTGTCAACCTGTCAGCATCTGTTAAAGCTTCTGCCTAGATGTATGCCCAGGAGGGAGTGAAGAAAGGGATGGGAGAGTGAAAGAGCCAATGCACGTCCCAAAGGCAGAAATCGTGTGATGCCTTCCTGTTTCCTTTCCTTTCCTTTCGTTTTCAGACATTCATTCACTGAAAATGAGGACTACTCACAAATTAAGGCTGCCTCATTCCAAATTGAAATTAGCACCTCTACAGTTGCTTGGAACTGCAGGAGTAGAGAGCACTGTTGTGTTCAAGCCCTGCTTTCATGAACATGAACATCTGGCTGGCCACTTTGAGAAGAAAACCAGCTGTGCTGGTCGCCAATTTGTATCTGGGCCCAATCAAAGTGCTCATGTTAGTGTTCGAAGCCCTAAACAACTCAGGCCCCAAATACCTGAAAGAATGCCTGCTTCCCCACAGACCACCCTCGGGCGCTAAGATTAGCAGAGGAGGCCCTCTTGGTTGTACTGTCAGTCTCAGAAGGTTGGGGTTGGGGTGGCCCAGGAGAAGACATTTTCAGCAGCAGTCCCTAAATGGTGGAACTGCCGTCCCACAGAGTTGACTTAACATTAAAAAGTCACCCTCAGTATGCAGCTTTCAGTGAATTTTGAAGATGCACCTCTTTACTCTGCCTTTTGACATTTGAGACATATACTTTTAGAACCCACCTCATTTCTGTGGTTGTAAGTTGTCTTAAACTGTTTTTAATGTTGCAACCTGCCCTGGGACCTTGGGCCAAAGTCTGCAAAAACTTCTAAGCATAAAGCAATACAAAAAAAGAGAAAAAGTTAATTTAAAAATGCCAATTAAAACAAATGCTAAAAACAAATTGACATATCACTTATCAAATGATAATAAATATCAGTAGTTTTGAAGTAAATGTACATAATAAAGTTGCGTTAAAATTGCATGTCTGGGTTAGGGTTGGCTGAACAGGCATCAAAAACAAAACACTGGAGGTGCCGCCCTTTAAACAATAGTCCACTAGAACTGGACTTGTTTTAAATTTGTGACAGTCCTCTCTTTCTGAAGGGCCACCAGAGGAGAGTCCTCTGTTAGAAGGCATCTACCATTTGAAGATAAAGGAACAGAATGGAAAGCAGAGCCTTTGTCCACTAACAGCATGTGGGCAGCAGACAGGGCACCTGGGGCAGTAGTATTCAATGCCATCAGTGCAATGACATTTGGCTTTGCAATGGATCTTCTCTCTTATCCTTTCCCCATGTGCTCCCAAAGTCTGTTCTTGCTTCCCCTTCCCACACAACATCCCAGAGCAGATTTAGGGAGGGCATAGGATTCACATGTAAGAAAGTATACTTTTTCCAAAAGTAAAAAAAAAAAACAAAAAAACCCCACAATCCAGCTACAACCATGAGGTAACTACTGGGGAGAGGGGAGGAGAAGAGATGCCTAGTGTCAATATATCCTTGATAACACTGAGGAAAGAAAACTGCAGCTTGGGTAAACTTTCTCTCAGATTCCATCAACACACACATATAACCCGCTGAGAGTTATAGATGTGATTATTTACTGCGCTTACAAGGTTACACGGCATCATTCTGTGCATTATATTTTCAGCAATGAGTCCCAGGGGAAAACAAAATTCCCATTTTTATTTTTATTTTTTGTAAAGGAAACACGCTACGAACCATTTGGAGATGATGTTCTTTTATTTTTGTATGGGGAATGGGATTTGCATTTTAATTAAAATTTGCATAAAATCTCTCTTCCTGGGTCATAGTGCTGGTTTTCGTTTTCATTCAGATGCTCAGAAAATGTAAATTTGTTTACATGGCCTTAAAAAAAGTGTTGCCAGGGAAGAATAATGAGACCCGTGGCACACCATTGCAGTCACAATAAATCTAACAGTGCCACAGCTAATGTCTCAGTGCAAGGTCCTCCGCAACAAGGAAAGATGGGGGTATATACATTTCTTTCATTATATGTACCAAAGTAATCCAAACTGTGGGAGCAAGTTACATATACTATTTGGTGAGTGGGGGCTGGGGGATATTAACCTAAAAAATAGACAATTCACCACCACCACCTCTTTCCTGAGATAAGAAAGGATGCAGTGACATTTAGAGCAAGGCTTTTATTAGAAAATAAAGTCCTTCATGTTTATTAGGCCTTGCAAGGCTCAGCTGTGTGCCTGTGTGTTTTGTAGAAATAAAGATATCAGTATTCATGTGGCAGGCAGAGGTTTACAGCTGCAGTGGGTACGAATACTAATAATAGGATAAAAAGCGGATGTCATATTAAGAGGTCTTGAATGTGGCACTCCAGACATGCCTTGTTTTATTTTTACGAATCGTGCTGTGCTGACATCCGTCCTGGAAAGGGAAACAGAAGGACTGCAGTGGGGAGACCTTCTGAGGCCAAAATGAGAGATGGAGAAAGCAGCTTTCTGCTCACCCTGAGGAAGGAATCAGGCCCTTGGAGCATTCTATTTGAATACTCAAAAATCCCCGAGGTTTCATTTGTTTTTGTTTTTAAAAGCATTCAAAATAATATGTGAAGGAACTGATTCTTCAGTGCCACCTGCTACCCCAGGGGTCAGGAAACTCAGACCTAAAGGATGAATGTGGCTATCTATCTGGGCTTTGAAACTCTCCTCAGCCATACCCCCCAAGGGCCTGGCATGTTTTTGCCCAGCTGGGATGTGTCCTTGGACTCTGGTTGGTTATGCCTCTTGCTTGTCTGTATGAAAGACCAGGGGTCTGGGTGGGGGTTAGAAACCAACTACTGTATGAAGGTAGAATTAATATTAGCTGTTCTAGACACCTTTGCCTCTAGCCCCACCTGCCACCAGCATGTGGCCCCTTATCCTAAAGGGAATGTAGGCTTTGGGCTAAAAAGTTCCCCCACCCCATGCTGTTATCCTGTGGTCTAAACCACTGAGCTTCTTGGACCTGCTGATCAGAAGGTTGGCAGTTCGAATCCACATGATGGGGTGAGCTCCCATTGCTCTGAACCAGCTTCTGCCAACCTAGCAGTTCAAAAGCATACCAGTGCAAGCAGATAAATAGGTACCGCTGTGGCAGGAAGGTAAATGACATTTCTGTGCGCTCTGGCTTCAGTCACACTGTTCTGTTGCACCAGAAGCAGTTAGTCATGCTGGCCACATGACCTGGAAAACTGTCTGTGGACAAACGCCAGCTCCCTTGGCCTGAAAGCAAGATGAGCGCCGCAACCCCATAGTCGCCTTTGACTGGACTTAACTGTCCAGGGGTCCTTTACCTTTACCTTTTTATTAACCAAAGGATTAGAGCAATTTGCCTTGGGGCCAGAATCGAGCAGCACCCTTGAACTACATCAAGACACTACTTCTTAAAACTAATCTGAAAACACAGCTAAGGCAGTGATACTGATAGCATATTTTTCTGCTCAGGACCACAGGGGGTTGAGCTACAATGTTTTACTTAAAGAGTAGCAGGGATAATGGGAGTTGTGGTCCAATAGCACGTGGAGAGCACCATGTCAAACCCCTCAACTGTCCCGATAAAACCAGGACATCCCATTTTTTCAAGTGCAAGCACAACAGCCATTTTAGGCACTGTGGTCTCGCACGATCTCATGCCGCAATCTTGCCCTGAAACAGCATTATTCAGGGCTGCAACCTCATGTGGTACCCCAAAACATGCTTTCTTTTGGTGCCATGATATCATGCAAGGGCATAGCCCTGGAAAAGCACTTTTGGGGGTCATGATCTCTCACAGGTCATGTGACTTGCACAGAAATACAGCCCCAGAAGACAGCTCCCGGTTTTTGCCTCAGCGTGTTGGAGGTTATACAATGTTAGCCAAGTCTTCTGTCAACAAATCCAGACTCAGCCAACTTTCCAGCACAGACCATGTGGCTTTTAATCCCCCTGATGAAGATTCAGGATAGTAGATGTGGCTAGGGCTCCCCTAAAACCAAGATTGACTAACCTATAGCCCTTCAGATGTTGTTGGACTCCCAGCTTTCATCTGCCCCACTCAGCATGACCAGTAATCAGGGATGGTGGGAGTTGTAATCTACCAACATCTGGTGAGCAGCACATTGTTCTGCTACGTAGTCCCTTGAGAAGGGCCCATTGCTTCATTGAAGATGAGCTAGCACCAGGTAGTGGAGATTAGTTTCATATGTGCATCCACATTGTCTGTTTAATATGTCCTGCTTTATGAGTTCACCATATTAAAACAATTCCCCTCACCTGAGATGTCCTGCAACCACCCTTTGCACAATAGAATTCAAACAAAGCAAAGCAAAGATATCATGTTGCCGTCACCACAGGACAAAGAAACAATGAAAATGCTGTGAACTTCTTGCAGCAATATAGATACAGGTAGATATAGATATATTCAGTAATTTAGAAGCAGCCAAATGGTGCCTGTTTGAAAAATAGACAAAACAAGGAAATTGGTCCTATAGACTGATTGTATGACAGAAGGCCCTATGAGAAGTGCAGATTTTGTGCCTGAGCTGTAAAAAGAGGGGAGCCCCAGTGTGAAAGCTGACACAGCATTAGCAAAATAATGCTCCAGTACATGCAGCCATAATTATTTGCTCGTTAATAACAAATTTTTGCAAGTCACAGGAGTAACACAAATTGGAAAACAGAAATAATTATCAGCAATAATGCTGCAGAAGCCAGACAGATTGGAAGTCTCTTCCCCTTTAAATTTAATAATAGTAAGATAACCAGGAAATTAATAAGAAATACATAATTGAAAATTAACCTTGCAAATCTGTTGTTAATGACCCATGGTACTCCTGCAGCACAATCATTTTACAGAGGCCCTGATTTGCATCTGATGCTAAGCCAGGTAATATTTTGGTGGAGGCCAAATAAGCAATGTTTAAATAAATCAGATTTTCCATATATATATATATATATATATATATATATATATATATCCAAAGGAACAGACAGAAAAGGCACGCCTTTCTAGGAAATCTTGATAGAAAATAAGGACATAAGAAGAATCCTACTGGATCAGGCCAGCAACCTACCCAGTCCAGCATCCAGTTCCCACCAGTGGCGTAGCGTGGGGGGTGCAGGGGGGGCGGGCCGCACCGGGCGCAACATCTGGGGTTAGGGCAAATCCATGGGTTAGGGGGCGCAAATCCACGGGTTAGGGGGCGCAAATCCATGGGTTAGGGGGCGCAAATTACTTGCCTTGCCCCGGGTGCTGACAACCCACGCTACGCCACTGGTTCCCACAGTGTCCTACAAGATGTCTCTAGGGAACAGGACCTGAGTTCTCTTTCCCTGCTTGTGATTCCCAGCAACTGGTACTCAGCAGCATACTAGTTGTAAGAAGATTACTGCTGTACTGCGAAATTCCCATTCATCTCAAAATGCCATGCACCTGGGGTGTTTCCCATAGCTTGCCATGCACATGGGTTTTTCAGTGCATGAAACACAATTTGTGCTGAAAGATGCATCATAGCATGCCACACTCAGTAAGCATTCCAATGCTCCTCTATGTGGAGTGGGTCATTTACTCTGCCTCCACCTGGGGGAGGGAGTGGGGACTCCATATTCACACTGGGTTCCAGAGAGCCACTTCTGGATGGTACAATGAGGACCCAGGACAAAAGATGGGGGGAAAGTTCTCTGGAACTGGATCTTTAGTCAGTGAAATCAGGGGTGTTATGGGCCTAAACTGCGTAGAGCCCAGGGGATGACATACCCTCCCACATGTTGCAGAAGAAAATTGGGGCATCTAGCTTCCAGGGCTGTGTTCTCACATGAGGGCACAGCCCCGCCCCACGGGATCGGGACAGTTGAGGGATATGGGGTGATGTTAAGATGATTCGAGCCTGACCTTTCATTACCACAAAACATCAATATGTTGTACAGAAACTTTGCAGCAATTAGAACCCCGCCTTTTAATTTGGTTATCTGGGATTTATGAGGGCCACGTCACACACAGTGGGCAGGCATGTGGCTTAACAAATTCATGCCTCTTACAGCTATGTTTTCCAGGGGTTGCTACTCCCAACCTTTGTTGAATATATGCTTGGTGTACATCTGGGTTTGCTCCTGAGTAATGTGTGAAACAGAACTGCAGTTAGTGATCTGACCCTGCCCTTGCTTCTGTTGCAGTGCATGCTGCCTTTCTATCCAGACAAACATGAGGCTTTATCGCAGTTCAAGGACATATTCCCGCCAGGCAAAAGCACTTGAGGATGGCAGAAGGAAGAGGGGCATGCAACAGAGGACAGTGAAAGCTTTGGTTCTAGATTAGAAATGTAAAATGGTTTGCATGTTTCCAGAGGCAAAAAGAATAAAGTCAGAACAATAGATGGAAGCTTTAATTTTGTACAGTTGGTTAGTTCTGTATGTGTGTGCATGCACACCTCTCTATCCAAACAAGGAAGAGGTATCAGAGTTTAAGGACACATTTTAGCCAGGCAAAAATACATGGGGGGGTGAAGTAAGACCAGGGAGGCTGTGAAGCCTTACAGAGAAGAGATGTGGCTTGGCTTGGGGAGAATTCCAAGGGCCAGTTGGAGAGGCTTGAAGGGCCGCATTCAGAACCCAGGTCTAAGGTTCCCCACCCCAGTCTAGAGCTTGCCAAGCTGATATTGCAGTGCCGGAATGAAAGGAAGGGAAGACGGAATAATTTAGATGTTATGATCTCACTTCACGTTTCATGCTTTAAAACGCAGCCCAACCTGTAACTCAGGTTTATGTGAAGTGCATCTTGTTTGAAACTTTGCAATTAAAAGAGATGCTTGTGAATGGCATGTTTACTGTATCCCCCATATAACTTCGCCAGGCTGACGGGAAGTAGAAACCCTTTTATAATGAAATATTACCCTGGTGAAGGTGCTGTTATATTCACAACAGGAATGTTTCTTTAATGCTTTCTTGTACGAAAACATTGCTTTAAAAGCACAGTGGTTGCCACAGAGAAAATTGCAGTTTCTAAAGGCATGAGTAACAATTTTAAAATAAAAAGTAAAAATAAACCACTCTGCAGCAAATATTTAATGTGGGTTTTAGCTGATCAAGCAATGCAGGGGGGGGGTGGAGAGTGGGAATTTCTTAACCCCAATGGTATGTCAAGATTGAACCACTGTGGTGTAGTGGTCAGAGTGCCAGACTAGGGCCTCAGAGACCAAGGTCCAAATCCCCACATAGCCCTGCAAATCACTGGGTGACCTTGAGCCAGTCACTGTCTTTTAGCTTAACCTACCTCAAAGGGTTGTGATGAGGATAAAATGAGAACAACCATGCATACCACTTTGAGCTCCTTTGAGGAAAGGTGGGGCGTAAATGTAAATAACAAACTCAACCCTCAACTGCCTGCACCTTATTATTTTTAGCAAAAGGAGGGAAGTTATCCACAACCTCCATTTATCAGGGAGGAATATACTTTATTGTCTCATTTAGAAGACAGAATCATAGAATTGAAGAGTTGGAATGGACCACAAAGGGCATCTAGTCCAGACCCCTGCAATGCAGGAATCATTTGCCCAATGTGAGGCCTGAATCAACGACCCTGAGATCTTGGAGGACTATTGGCAATAAACCATCCTTTGCCAACTGAGTGTCCATCCATCGACCGCAGCCAACATGGCCAATGGTCAGGGTTGAAGGGAACTGTAGTCCCAAACATCTGGTGGCCATTGTGTTGGGAAGGCTGGAGTAGGCTTTACTAGGCTAGACAGGGCCATGGCTTATCTCTTTATATAGCACTTCATATAAAGATTCCAGATGTAGGGAAGCTACAGGGTTGTGTTCCTCTGGTCATGGAACAGCTCCATCTGAAGTGAATGGAGACTTGGAAAGGGGGAAATTTTGCAAGGTGTCACTGGATTTGGGCATTTACATGGAGATGGGCTAATAAAATCTTTACTCCATATTTATATGAAGATTTTTTTCAGGTTTTTTGCCAAAGAAGTTTCATATACTTTTCCCCACTTATATATTGGCAGGTATAGAGTTCTGATTTCCAATCCAACACATTCCATGGTCTTGAACTGGAAAGCATATCTAATGCTAACAGCCCAATAAACCCCAGGACAAATGAAATGTCTTTTAAAGTGCTGAAGTTCCACACTGATTTAAAATTATTCCACAGTCACTATTGTTGTAATTAGAAGCCATCCCAAACAAAATCGACTCCAAGTGTTCTTATAATCACAAATCTGCTGAGAAAAAGCAGGATAGAATGCAGGAAATCCAAATAACAGATTTGTCCCTCTAGTGGCTACAAAAATAATAATAATAATCTACAGTAGAAGCCTCTTCGAAAGCATCCTACGATTATTGTTATCAGTCTGCAAAATTCTCAGCTTTTCTGTGATTTTACAGTTGTGACATACAAATGTTGAATTAACAGAACTCAGAATCATCCTCCCATTTTTCTTTGTTTTTAAAAAACTGTTATCAAATTTCTAGCCCTTAATATATTGCATGAGGGGTGTTTTATCCCTCATAAAACTTCAGTCTCTTCAAAACCCTCATTTATTTCCTAGATGAATCAATGTGCTGTGAATTTAATGTGGGAATGTTGATTTTAGTAAATCTGGTGGCTCTTTTAGAGCACTATTTCACTTCAATAGAACAGTAACAAAGGCTTAGGAGTCTCTCCTGTTTGGACCAGGCCCAGGCATATTGAGCTGTTCTGGCTAAGAATTGGCTAGGAATTATGCATTCCTCAATGAACCTAGAGTAAAATGCAGATTTTCTGACTGGCTGGTCCCAGAAAAGTTCCAAAAGAAAAGAAAAGGAAAGGGGAAAGGAAACATAATGCAACAATGACAATGACAATGATTTACCATGTTTTTGGTGTCACCTTGCCCATTGCATTTCCAAATGAGCCCAAGATTCACCATTGATCTATAGCATAACCCCACTCCTGAGCATCTAACACTGCACCAATGTATTCTTTCTTCTATACGTATCAGAATTCTACAATCCGCTTGACTGGATGCTTGTCTAAGGGGAAACAAGGGTGATTCGGTGGGAGAGAAGAAATCCGGTACTTCATTTTATTGTCTTGTGAAAGTTCTCTCCATTCTATGCCTTTGCTATTCTTATCCCCTTTCATGCTCCCTTAAACTTCATTATGCAATCAGTCCAACACTGTTTTGCATCTGATGCTTTATAACTCATGCCTGCCTCTTTCTCACCCTTGATTACTTTTACACTTCTCTGTTCCTTCATGCTGGCCCTGAAAAGCAGTGCTTGGGCAATTATTGCTAGATGGCATGTATAACCCTTGGGCACGCATTAATTTGTCTTTGAACACATTCTATTTCCCCTCAGTGTCCTTTCCCTTCATTGCTTTGTCCTCTTCAATTTCACCTTGCACTTCCTGCTTTATTTTCCTTTCCAAATTTTGCTCTGCTGAAATCCCATCTACTTGTGTTGTTACCCCATCGCAGCCCCTCCCCCTCCTCAGTTGAACATTAATCCCAATTAGGAACTCGACGACATGGCAGTTTCGAACTGTTTAAGAGATTTCTTTTCCCATTTTGGAATCATGATAGCTGACAACAAAAGTGGCTTAACTTGTGTCTGCTGTAAGTGATGACCCTGCACATCAAAGAAAAGAAATATTAGCATTCCATCTATTGCTGATATTCAGGCTGTGTCATTCCTTCTGTAACCAGACCTTATCACCCACACATAGAGATGCAGGAGAAATTAAAATCTGCTGGCATTTTCATGAGCAACTTCCTAATTCAAACCGATTTGTAAACTGAAGCAAAACTATACTTAGAATTTTACACTCCTCCAAATTTTGCAATGCAGTTCTCCAACCAAACAATGGGTACAAAATGCATCTGTTGTGGGCAATGTGCATAAAACTGCATATATTAGTGAAAATGGCATTCAAATAAATTATATCAAGGAAATTGTTTGCAAATGTGTATATTAAACTGCATATAACATGTAGCGGGTTTTTTTGTTTTGAAGAAATTCACACTCAAATGCTGATTAATTTTCATATGGATATTTTAAGAACACACCAAAATTATGAATTGCTGCAGAAATGTGGAAAAAAGGATTTAAGACTGGAAAAATGAGGGGGGGGGGAATGAAACTGACAGATTCACCTATCCCTAAATACACATAAGAGGAGGGTATATAGTAAGATGGGAGGAACCCTGAGGTTTGTATAAGTATGATTTATTTAGAAAATTCCTAAATGGAGAGATGTCCAAAAACACACCAATGAGAATTATGTTGGCTGTTTGGCTGTAATATTAAACATTCATTCATTCATTCACCACTGAGAACTGATCATGCTCAGTGGCTATGGAATGCTGCCTTGTTATTGGGAGGACACCCTGGAAAACTGGAGGAGTGGGGAAATGGAATGCAGTGGCTAGAATCACAGGAGCACTCCAAACTGCAACATCTCATTGCAAGAGTCACTCATACACTACGAGTGTGTTCCAGCTTTAGTTATAGGCAACAATATATGAACAATATATCAAGTTCAATGTGTAGGGTGGGGGTGGGGTGGGGGTGAGCACTGTGTTCTCGACTTGCATCTACAGTGATGTCAACTGCACACACAACTCTCTGTATGGGAAGTGGTTTCAGGTGCAGATCTCCCTTACTTCAAACTTGTGACTGCAGGTTTGAAAGCTCCATATATAGCCCCCAGAATCTGCAGATGAAAAGATAACAGGGTTGGGGAAGTTCCCACTTTGACTGAGACCCTGAAAAGCTGTTGTCACCAGTCCAGAGAGACGATGTTGGGTCAGGTGGTCCAATGGCCTGTTATGGTCAGTTTCTATTTTTTTTCCATTGTGGCCTCAATAAAAGATTAATGAATCTGTCAATTTTGATTTCTCTCAAATTGTGGTGTGTCCCCCCCCCCCGGTTCAATTCACCTTATCTCCACATCTCCACATCTTTTTTAATTCCTCATGAAAATTCTTCAGCAATTTAATACTCATTTCTTCTGTCTTAGACATCTTTGCAAGCACTTGCACCTACTATAGTGCAATTTTGTATGCCCCCTCATATATGATTTTGATACACACTTTCCTCAAATATCTCCATATCTATACACATTTCTTAGTTGGAGAACTGCATTGCAAAATTCAGATCTCTCATATGAGCTGAATTAGTGGCCCCTTATGAAACCTGATGAGTCTCCGCATTGTGTGTATATGGGTGAAGGGGAGTCTCAGGGCAGCTGGGGGGAGGAGATGCCTGAAGGGGGTGTATGTGCAGCTGATCCATCCAAGATTCACCCCATACCAAGATGCTGCAGTTGCTGAAAGGTAAAGGGTAAAGGGACCCCTGACCATTAGGTCCAGTCGTGTCTGACTCTGGGGTTGTGGTGCTCATCTCGCTTTAGTGGCTGAGGGAGCCGGCGTACAGCTTCCGGGTCATGTGGCCAGCATGACTAAGCCGCTTCTGGCGAACCAGAGCAGTGCACGGAAACGCCGTTTACCTTCCCACCGGAACAGTACCTATTTATCTACTTGCACTTTGACGTGCTTTCGAACTGCCAAGTTGGCAGGAGCAGGGACCGAGCAACGGGAGCTCACCCCGTTATGGGGATTCAAACTGCCGACCTTCTGATTGGCAAGTCCTAGGCTCTGTGGTTTGACCCAATTTGTTCAGAAGTTTGAAAGACTAAAAAGGGAGAAGTTGATGGACTTCCATTTCACGTGGCTCAATGTGGTGCCTTCCATAGTTCTGGTTACAGGTAGGTAGCCGTGTTGGTCTGCCGTAGATGAAACAAAATAAAAAAATTCCATCCAGTAGCACCTTAGAGACCAACTAAGTTTCTTATTGGTATGGGCTGTCATGTGCGTGTGCATAACATAAGTGTACATAAACTTCTCCCTTTTGTTTTAAAAAGGAAGAAGTTTATGTAACCCCGAACTCAAAAATCTAAATACCTTAAAATGAACATTGGAATACCCCATATCATACACTTGCACAATTGCAACAATAATGGTTCTTCCTAAATAAATGCATGATGACATTGCATAGTCTCCACACACACACACACACACACACACATTTAGTTGCATTTATTGATATACATAAATTCAAAGATTTTTGTGCTTAAAATACTGCAATTTCATGTTTCCTCTAATAACTTTAGTACTTGACCAGGAAGAAATCCTCAAGCAGTGATACTGCAGTAGAATAGAATGTCTCTATTTTCATCTGAGGAATGTTGGAGGGTATGCATTACTCGCCACCAGGCCCAGGAAATGGATCCTGATTCTGTCTTCTGAGGCATTAACTACCCCTTCCAGTTTGGTGTCATCTGCAATTTGGATGAGCATCCCCCCAATTCCTTCATTCAAGTCATTTATAAAGATGTTGAACAACAGTCAGCTTTTATGCCCCGGCAGCAGACCTGAGTGAAGACTGGCTCTGTTAGGTACATCGCTGAAAACTTCCCCGCCCACTAGGGCCACGATTTGCCTGTTTTGAATTTAAATGTTGGTGGACAATCCCACCAGCCCCTCTGTCCAGCTGAGGCCTGTTGTGATGTCAGTCAGCCATGTGGGCAAATGATTTGCCTCCACTTGGCCTTGTGGCAGCCACGGTGAGCCAAAACTGCTGCCGCTGCCTGGAAACAGGTAAGTGGTCTTTCTCTGTACATTTGCAGATAAAAAGGAAATTAAAAGGTAGGACATAATGAGTGACCACTATGTTCCACCCCCACTTTTTCCTAGGTTTGGCCAAATCCTGAGCCCCACACCACCAAAAATTGGGACGTTTACACCCCTGACCCTACGTTAGGTGCAGCTCCATGATTCATTCATTCATTCTCTCTCTCTCTCTCTCGCCCTCCCCCCTTTCCTATTTTCATTTTCCTCCTCTTTCTTTCATTTCACATCTCGTGAAGACTCCCATTGATGTTTGTATATCCTATTCTAATGTTTTGATCCCCTGACACACTATATAATACTGCTATTTATTATCTAGAACAAGCCACCAGTACTTCCTTTCGCTTTCGTTTCCCTCGGGCATATCATATAGCTGACCCTTCTTAACCGTTTGGCTCCAGAAGAAGGCAGGGGAGCGGGGAGTGAAGCTATTTGAACTATACAAAGCCAAGTGCAATTGGGCAAAGAGATTTATGTTGCCAGGATTTCCGAAGTTGTGCAATGCCACATTTATCCCTGTGCAATGTGCATGGCATTTATTACAGCTGTTTCAAAAGATCATGGCGTGGTCTTTTCCATGTAGTCTGGATGCACATATTAATGCTGGGTTCTACTCCTACCCAGGGCAACAAATCATCTGACAAGTAGCCAGACCTCCAAATAACTGTTAGCAGACAGAGCTAGCTGATTCCAGAGCTAAAGGTGCTGGTATAGTGAGAAGCAGCTCCTCTGGCCCACCTCCAGGGGACGACCTGGCCTGGAAGAATTCTCAAGGTGGGTTCCTGGCCCACTTCTAGTGAGAGAACCTGGCCAAGTCAAATGAGGAGGTTGCATCAATGCATGTCACTGTTGGTTGGGAAAAGAATAAATTACTATGTATGGTAAAATAGGAGAATTTCCTGGGTGCCTAGCTCCAGGTTGGGGGTAAGTATTCTTCAATGAGAGCAGAGACTGAAAATCACAAAACATGCAGCAAAGCATGGAAATATAGGCTGTTAGACCTATACAATCTCCCCTTCTAAATTTATTCAAAACTTCCCCACTTCCCTTAGTATTGCTAGAGACCACACATTTCATAAGTTAAACATGGTTTACTTACAAGCTCTTCAAAGGTCATATTCATGTGCTTTATCATGCAGCAGCAAGAAAAGACTGGCAGTATAACGTAGTTTCAAAATGTTAAATGTTTCCAAATTATTTGTATAGAAACACAAAGATAGCTTGCTTAAGCCATGTGGTCTGGGCTTGGAGCAACCAACCCAGACATCCTTTATGGTAGGCTTACATGGTGGAAAATAAGGGAGAACAAAGGGTTTGGAAACCCTTGCTCCCAAGTTGAGGGGGTGTGAACTTGCTAAGCCTGGCAGAACAGCTTACTCTATGATTTTAACCCCTTCATGCATTAATTAGAGTTAAGTATGCTGGCTATATGAGGCTGGATATATCCCAAAGTCACTTAGCTCTCTACTTCTGAATGGGACTCCTTTGCCTTGCCTTGTCCAGCTATCTACTGGATCCCTGGATTTCTACTTAGTAATGTTGTCCCTAAATTATATTTCAGCTCAGATTGGATCTCGTGTGTAGTCTTGAGGTTACCAGTGCATAGACTACAGTGGCTAAGATATGGCCAAAGCTGGCTAACCAGACAAAGCTGGTAAAAGGCACTTCTAATCACAGAGGTCACTTGGGCCTCTAGTGACAAAGGTGCACCCAGGGGTACCCACAAGCTATATGCCTAATCCTTTAGACGGCGTGCAACCACCTGATTTACTTCAATGCCCTCCCCCCAAAGCACTGTGATTAGAGTTGTTTCAGAAAATAATTTACTGCAATTTAATGATAGCCCTGCCCATCAAAACAAAAGATTCCCCTATCCTCCCTTCTTCACCTCATCCCCTCTTGAGTTCTGGGGATTTTCCCAGTCAGCTTGGTTTTGTTTCTCGGAGGGGGGGGGGGGAGAGAGACAGGAAACTAGTGCTTCCAACTTTTTGGAAAAACCAAGAACAGAGTGACTCAGAAGCTTAGTAGCTTAGTGGGTCCCTGATCTGCTTTGAGACACCTTGTTAATGCAATCCAGTTTGGGAACATAAGATCCAGACCCAAATCACCCCAGTTCACTGATGCACATTGAACATCAACAATCACAATAATATTTTTTAAAAGATAGATGGCACAGGAGGTGGGATTGAAAAGGTGGCCTTACAGCCCTTTTGTATTCCTTTTCCTTCTTCACTTCAGTAACGAATGAAGAGGGTTATTTTCTCATTTGGTCCCATCTGTAAAATGGCTGCATTGTAAAGGAATGTGTTTAAGGTGGTGTGAAGGTTCTCTCTGTGGTTTTTCACCTTGCATAACTGTTTGTCACATGCAAATCCTCACTTACTGATCTAGCAACATAAATGCTTATGTCAGTTGGCTGTTAATCAGCTTAAATCCAAACCCTCCTGTTTTAATGAGCTTTTGGCTGGGACTGTAGAGAACTGCATGATCTTAGCCATTGTAATATCGAGGTTTTCTGGCACTCCTCTTGGCAAAGTGGTTGTCTCTTCCTCCTCCTCTGCCTACTCCTCCTGCTCCTCCTCCTCCTCATCTTCTTCCCCACCATCACCAATGTTCCTTTTTTCATGCTGGCAAGTTCTGAATGATGGCACTGTAAGAATGTGCTAAAAGGAATCCAGAAGGGGGAAGTGACTGCTGTGGCTATAAAGCTGTGGGGCATTTCTAATATTTTAATAGATCTATGACACACTCAGCATGCCCTCCCCCCCCCCACATGCATTAAAAGGAAGGAAAATGAAATCAGGGATTTGTACATTTCGATGTGCCATTTTGGGAAAGCAGAAAATAATTATTCCTGGGCATAGTAGGGAATTCTCCCTAAATGATCTTCATTTATCAAGAGAACAATTAACGAAAGTGCACGGACGGTTGAAATGTTTTATTTTCTATTTTCAGTAATATGCACACATTTAGGTTCCTGAGGATCTGGTCCTCCCACCGCACGCTCAATTACTTTGGCAAGAGCATGCTGCAGGGACCTCCCATAGCCTTCCCCCTGCAAATGAAATTCTCAGCCAAGGATGGGTCTGGAACTTCTTGGCACTGGCAGAGTATAGCAGTAGCTGTGGGTAGCAGGAAAGCACTTGACACATCCAGCAGACAAATGACAGTTGTTTATAACTAGCTAATTAATTGCCATGGATGGGAGGTAAAGCGGGAAGGGGGAGAAGGTGATGCAGCATTTTAATTCCCAAGCACGTAATTCAGGCCCCATCTGCACTTTGCATTTAAAGCAGTATCATACCACTTTAAACAGACATGGCTCCCCCCCGCCCAAGAAACCTGGGAGCTGTAGTTTTTATGGGTGCCGAGAGTTGGTGGGAGGCTCCTTAGTCCCATCACACAGCTACAATTCTCAGAATGGTTTGACAGTTAATCCCAGGATACTCTGAGAATTGGAGCTCTGTGAGGGGAATAGAGGCCTCCTAAGACGTCTCGGCACTTTTAACACACTATGGTTTCCAGGATTCTTTTTTTGAGAGGCGGGGAGAATTTGTAGTGCAGATAAGGCCATAGACAGAGGAAAACATAGAGGAATGCAGGAGTCTTTTGCCCAGTGTGGGGCTCAAAACCATGACCCCAAGATTAAGAATCTTGTGTGTACTGTCTGAGACCCCATAAGACCCCGCAAGGTGTCTTGATGGGCCTAGCTTTTTGTTACTTGTTTATACAATAATTAGGAAAAGTAGACGATCACATTTTATTTTCTTAAATTTTATGAAATTTATTTGTAGTTTTCCGCAGGAAAGTCATAAAGCAGCCCAAAGTTTAGAATACAAAGATCCCATAAAATAGCCAACAACAATAAAACCATACCTGAGACAAAAACATCAATACTAATACTTCTTGTAAACATTCTCTGTCTGCTAGTGCAAAGGCTCTTGTACTAGTGGATGGTTGAGTTTTAATGTTGCACAACAAAGGAACCTAACACAACAGTTGTACTAGTGTACTATGTACTATGTGTGTGTAGCAAATCTACCAGCAACCTGGTTATGTATTCTCTTGCAGAACAATGTTCCTCTGGTGCAATACATGTTGCCAGCGGAAAAATATATACTGCTAAGTGTCTTTAACTTAGCACTACACTGGATACAACAAGATGATGGTGATCCTTATCTCACCCACCCTGTGGACCGAGTACGATAGATCAGAAGGGCCACACACCTGTCAATCCTCTGATGTCACAGCGATAGCAGGTGACCCATTTTCATCTGCAAGGTTTGGAATTAAACCTTGTGGGCACAAGCACATCATGCACAGTGTTTTGAAGCACTGATGGTCAGCTGATTGTTGGGGCTTCAAAGCTCCATGCATTGTCCTAGGCAAATCCTGGACTTTGCAGAGGGCTTTGTGGGTGCAACTGTGCCTTTTCATGCCCAACAACTGATGGCATACAGAGTGTCGGTGATAGGGCAAGAGGGTGTGGCTTGGTCAAAATGGCCTTATGAGCCAAACGAGGACAGCTGGCAGGCCTAATTATGCCCAGGAGTCAGAGGTTCCACAGCACTGCTGCACAGTGCTGAATGAATGAATCAATATTAATCAACAGAGAGTCACCTGAAGCTACCTGCATGGCTGGTATCCCTCCCCAAATGTTTCTCATTAAAATAAAACGTAAATGATGCAGCAAATAACTAGTTATTTGCATCACATTTTGGAAAACGAGCAGCAGCAGGAGAAATGCTGGCAGATCAGGCACGTCTGCTTGGACCGCTATTTTGTAAATGTATCTTTTAACATGATTTAATTACATTTTAAAAGCCGTAACCCAGAGAGAGAACCGAATGCCCCAATGTTTACATTACTCGTGCACTAGGAAACATCCCAAGTTGGCTTGTAGCTTGAAATGAATTAACATCTTATTATTTTCTGGGCTAGAGGCTGGTAGAGGATGCTGCGACTGGAGCTGATCTTTGGAGACGTGACTGAGCATCTCCAGGTGGAGGAGGAGGCCCTAAGTTCTCTTTTGTGTTTATCTACACATTAATGAAATGTGACCATTGAGAATAGAGGAGATGTTTTGATGCACCAAGGGGTTGTTATTGTGCCTTATGCAATCCTGTTTCTTCCTGAGGAAAGTGTCTTTACCAACACTCACTTTGTTGCATGGGGCACACTGCTTGCTGTCCTCCTTGCTGTTCTGGCCTGTTCACTTGCCGTCTCTTGCCACAAATGCCCTCTCCAAGCAAATGAACAGTGTGGAGATGGAGCGTCCTGTTCCGTTTGTGACACATTCCCTATCTGGGCAGTAGCATGGATTGGGAACAAGGGTGAATGACCCATGAAGCTTCTAACCTTGGTTAGAATTTTTCTTCATGTGCTTTTCTTTTTTTAGTGTGTTTTCTTAACATTTCAGGGACTATATACACACAGAGAGACACACACAGAGAGAGTAATTATAAACACACACACACACACACACACACACACAGAGAGAGAGAGAGAGAGAGAGAGAGAGAGAGAGAGAGAGAGAGGCATCAACCATTTTGTGCACTTCCAAATGACTGCCAACATGTGGGTCTTTTTGGACCCAGAAGAGGGGAGAGTGGGGGCAGGATGGGGACAGGATGGGGTGGAGTATGCAGAGGCCAAGAACTGAACCCCCACACAAAACGGGGCTGTTTGACTTCTGTTGGTAACATCGGGTTGGATCAAACGTGGACCTTGCTATGGCAATCGGTTGGTATATTCAGAATCAGGGAGGAATTTTCATTGCAGCCTAATAGGGCCCGTTTGCAGGTTTTGCCTACCTCATAACTGTGCTGGTGCAGGGGGGAGGTTACCGTGGGGCGAGGTCCAGGACCTGAGTTGAGGGTCAGCAGACAGTCCTCCTCGGGCGAAGCAGGGTCCACAGCGAGAAGCCGGGCAAGGACAGGAACTCTGGGGGAACAGGACTGGATGCTGGCCGAAACAGCTCTTCAACGATATTGCTCCCGCAACCTGGGACCGGGCTGACTGGCCTTTATCTTCTCTGAGGCCAGGGGCGGTCCCAGCCCCCAGGAGACCCGCCTCTCCTGGCCTTAAGGCGAGCACTCCTCCTGGGAGAAACCAGTTCCCTTCGCCTCTCTGCCCTGAGCCTCTGCAGTTCAGGAGAGGCTGAAGGGTTACTGGACCCAGGGGGAGACTCACCTGTAGGCACTGAGTCCTCAACCACCTCCGGAGCCAGAGTGGATTCACCTGATGCCTGCTCCTGAGGATCCGGCACAGGTGCAGGCACTTCAGAATCAAGGCCCTGCCCCAGTTCAGCCGGCCCTGGAGGCGGGGACTCCTGTGCAGGCTGGGATTCCTCCAGTTCAGCCTCTGAATCGGATTCCCAGGCCATCACAATAACAATCATAAGAACTTTCTGGTGGATGAGGCATTGGTTTGCATCCTTGGTCCAGGCAGGCAAGAGGTTGGGGGCCCTGCCATAAGCAGGTATCCCCTTAAGTGAGTGGGTAGGATGCCTTCTGTCCAGATGCCCAACTCAAGGGCAGAAGGGCCTTAGCACCTCCTGCTGGTGGCTGGGGTGGTGGTGTCGATCAACCAGCAAGCAGATTGGTTGACTACTGTATATACTGTATATGCTAAAACTTGCATGCACCTGTAATTAACAAAGTTGTAGCTGTTATGTACTGAAGTTCTCACCTTGGGCCAGCAAGGGGATACTGTAGACAGTTATGCAAATGAAGGGTCGAAAGTGATGTTCAGTGATTGGATAGTTTGTATGCAAATGAAGGATCAAAAGTGACATTCAGTGATTGGATAGTTTTAGAAAATGGCAACAGTTACATTGTTCTGGAGCTCTATATAAGCAGGCTGACTGAGCTCCTCAGCTCAGTTCTGTTCCAGCTTACAAATAAAGAGCTGCTTTGGAAGAATCGCTGTGTCGTCTGATATGTTCGCCCACAACTTAACAGTAGTCTTAATTGATCCCAGCACTGGTGGCTTGTGCTTATTTTACAGTATGTCTTAACTGTGTGTTCAACACCCATCCCTCATGGCTTCACTGCACGTAGGCCCACAAATTACACTTAGAAATACAACAGAATAGGGACAATACATATACATAATGGGGCCTGTACCTCCAATATAAAATCAAGAAACCCTCTAACTTTCCTCACTTGCTTCAAACACTATTATATTGATTTTTATAAAGCATATTTTTAAACTGTCAAGTTTATCAATATTTCTAACACTTTGTTACATCTACTTGTTTCAAAAGCCTGTTGATTTTATCAGCATTTCCTTTTGAATGCTTTATGTAAACTGCTTAGAAGTGCATCTGTTTTGGTTGCAGAAAGTCTCATGTTCAGTCCTCAGCATCTCTAGGTAAGCCAGGGAAAGCTCTTTGTCTGAAACTCTAGACAGCTGCTACCCAGTCATTTTAGAGGCAAAACTGCACTATATGGTCAGTACAAGGCAGTTCCTATGTTCCTATCTTGATAGATTAATGAATAAAGTGAATGATACTTAGTGAATTATTAAATAGGCTCTCAAAATGTACAGCTGCTCCCCGCATTTTATTTTTAGCAATTTCATTTCGAACATCCAGGAGCACATTTTGAAACCTGTTGTCTCACCCACTCCCATCTGAAAGAAGTAGCCCAGTAATTCAGTTCTTTTCAAGCTACAGCATTTGGATGAAATAGGCACAGAATTTCAATGCTCACCCTTTCTTTTCCCTTGCCTCCTTTCCTCTGAAACTAATCTCACCTCCCTTGCCATGACGAGGTACCATAGTGTCGAGCCCTGGTGGGGCAAAATGAGTGCCAATTATCTGCTCGCCTAAGCTGAAAATGCACCAGGTACTGTAAACGTCACAGGTGACGGTGTGTTTATCAGGGAGAAGGAGGAAACAAATGGTAGCCATTACAAAGGTGCATAATTTGGCAATTATGACAATTTGTTTTGCTGACACTGCCAGCAAACAGTTATTAGAAAAGCCAAATATGACTGGATTATATATGTCTACACCCATGCTGTACATAAACAAAGCAATGGAGGGGTGGAGGAGGGGGGGAGGGAAGCACTGTGGTCCCTTGCAATAAAGAAAAAAAAAAGAAACAGTGGCAAACTATTAATGCTCTTTTGAAAAGAGGAGTTTTAACAAAGTAAGCAAGAATCATTTTCTTTGGTTGAGTGTTGATTCCCCAGCGTGCTCTCAGTAAGTAATTAGAATCGCCCAGTGAATGTCAGCATCAGCTTGTTTATTCTCATTATTTTATCATTTTAAAAACCCTCTAGGTGATGAGACATGCAGTATAGAACATAATTACCATTATTAGCATACTAATTGGACACAAAAATAGGCCAACTACAAGGTAGCCAACTGAATAATTTCACATTAATCAAACACCAGAGTGAATAAGCCCATTGTTGAATTGACAGCTCCCATAATTGGCAATATTTTTTTTTCCACCACGAAAAAATATCAGAATTTCTCTGTACCGGTTGCAGCACACTGCTCTGTAATTTAGTCATTTCTCCACGTCCCAATCTTTACATTTCTACACCTAGTTCGAGTTCAAGGAAACATCACGATAAGAATGCGAAGTCTATTAGCAAGTGGACTTAAGCATATAAAAGGCCTGACTGTTAACAACCGATTCACTTGATAAGCAAACAAAAGAACTACCAATGAATTTAGATACTTGTTACTTCCCGCATTCCATTTAGCCTCAGATGCGCTTAAAACTCATAATAACATTGGGAAAGTAGGGGAAAACAATTTACCTGGCAATGTAATTCACTATCTTAGAAAAATCCATTAGAAAATTGCAATCCTTATTTTTATATTTATTTTACGAAGGACAGCACTTCCCTCCCCCTTTGGACTCATCCCATTCTGAACATAAAAACATAATATGAGCTCTTCTGGATCAAACCAAAGGTCCATCATCTTTTTATCACAGTGACCAACTAGATGCTGATAGGAAGTCAGCAATCAGCAGTGGCAGAGGAAGCCGCTCGGGCGCCTGGGGCCTCTGGAGTCTGCCTGCCTCCTCCCACTCAGCTGCCCTACAGCTGGGGGGGAGGCAGCAGGCGGACCATTTGGGCAGCGAGGAGCCTGTGCGTGCCCAGGCCACTGCGTCTCTCCCAGGAGAGACAAGTGACTTGGGCGCGCTGCAGGCCCTGTGGTGTGTGCCGCCCGGCATTTTGTCACACACCCCCGTGGTGACACCCGGGGTGGCCCACCCCCACTGCACCCCCCCTTCTCCGCCCCTGGCGAGCAGGATTTGTGCTCTGCCTGCTCGCGACTCCCAACAACTGGGCACCCTAATTTTGAGCAGAGTGATTATAGTATTGGTGAGTTATTGTCACAAAACTATTTCATCGGCTGTAGAACTGACCTTCCATAAATTAGTGGGTTGCACCTCAAGGAAAGCCTTCTTCTTTTTTAAATTGGTTTCAGTAGGTGTCTAAACATAATCACAGTGGGTGCCTGTCTGATTACAACTGGTAATTAATTTCAGAGAGCTGGAGTTACAACTCTAAAAGCTTGGTTTTTAGTACAGGCCAAGCACACCTCCAGGGCAAATGACTGTCTTTGCAGTGCCCCATATGAGGAGCATAAATTCTGGGCAGGGATATACAATAGAGGATGAGGTAGTCCCTTAGATATCCTGTTCCCAACTGTTTAGGGCTTTAAATGCTAAAAGGCAAACCTTAAACTGAGCCTGGCAGCATGTTGACAGCCAGTGCAGTTCCATCAGCAGTTATATGGTGTCAATGGGGTGCCCTGGTTAATCTAGTGGCTGCATTCTGCACTAGCTGCATCTTGAGGGTTAAGACCAAGGGAGTTCCACATCAAGCACTGCAGTAACCCAACTTTTGCAGCATGATGGCAAAAACTGTTAATGACTACAGGGCACTTCATGAAGGGTAATCTTGAACTGGCAAAGACAAACACATAGAGTGGTGGTGGTAGGAATGTAGAAGAGTTCACAGGAAAATCAAAGAACAGGCAGTGGAAATTATCTGAGAGCAAAATAGTAGAAGTGACCAATTAACAAGGCAGCATTGTTGGCAACACAAACAATCTGGTGTTTGGTGCTTGGCAAAGCCTGGTGTTTGGTAAGTTAATTAACACATGTTGAATAATGATAACCCATAACCTTGATTCAAGCCACTGGTGACAGAATTGATAATTGCACTCCCCCCAAAAAAAGAGGTTTGGAGGGTGACAACATGAAAACAGGTCTTTTCTGTGGTGGCTCCCTGTTTGTTGCATTTACATAACTAAGCATAATGCCAGTTACATTGCTGTCACATTATTCCATTATTATTTCTACGTACATTTCCAGCAACAACAATATATTATTTCTACCCCACCCATGTGGCTGGGTTTCCCCAGCCACTCGGGGCAGCTTTCAACTTCCCTAAACAGGGGTGCCTTCAGATATGTTCTAAAAGTAGGGTAGTTGTTTATTTCCTTGTCATCTGGCAGTAGGGCGTTCCAAAGGGCGGGCGCCACCACCAAGAAGGCCCTCTGCCTGGTTCCCTGTAACCTCACTTCTCCCAGTGGGAACTGCCAGAAGGTCCTCGGCACTGCACCTCAGTGTCCGAGCAGAACAATGGGGGAGGAGACGCTCCTTCAGATATACTGGGCTGAGGACATTTGGGGCTTTAAAGGTCAGCACCAACACTTTAATTGTGCTTGGAAACGTACTGGCAGCCAGTGTAGGTCTTTCAAGACTGGTGCTATATGGTCTCGGCAGCAACTCCCAGTCACCAGTCTAGCTGCCGCATTCTGGATTAGTTGCAGTTTCTGGGTCACCTTCAAAGGTAGCCCCACGTAGAGCGCATTGCAGTAGTCCAATTGGGAGAGAACCAGAGCATGCACCACTCTGGCGAGACAGTCCGCGGGCAGATAGGGTCTCAGTCTGCGTACCAGATGGAGCTGGTAGACAGCTGCCCTGGACACAGAATTGACTTGCGCCTCCAAAATGACTCCCAATAATGTCTGAAGCTGCTTTCTATTGTTCATTGGCTGGAATAGGCAAAGAGTACATCAAGAGAGCTAGGATACATCAGAAAGCATATGAAAAATGAAGCAACGTGATGAAATACAGGGGCAGGGAAAGGAAGAGTCAGTTAATAGCAAGGATGAAAGGGACAGCCACATAGAGTACATTAAAAGCAAGGTGATGTTGTAAAGGTTAGGTAGGGGAAAGAGATTTGCATGGTATAGACAGAAAGCATGCCAAGACAGGGAAAAAGAGTAGGCTTGGAAGCATACCAAACAACACTGCTCCTTTCACCTTGTGGCCACAGGAAAGACAATCTATCATGAAACTGATATGGCATCCCTCCTCGGGGCATTCAAAAATGTAGCATTGGAAAGACAAGAAGTTCAGCAGTATTGTGTTTGTATTGTGTTTCCCTTATTTTGAATTGTTAAACAAGGGTGTACGGTCGAGTTGTTGACAAGGCATCTTGAATTTTTAACCGAGTCACTTTTCCCCATGAGTTCCAGAATTCTGGGTCCTTGAACGAGCAGGGAAGGTCTAGAATGGTGACACCTGGAGTCCAGAATTTGCCCTGAGGTCATACTGGTGAGGGCCACTCCCATATAGGCTCAGTGGTATAGTCCACATGCTTTGCATGTAGAAGGTCCCTGGTTCAATCCCTGGCATCTCCAGGTAGACCTGAAAAAGATTCCTATCTAAAACCCTGGAGAGTTGCTGCCAGTCTGCGTACACATTACCAGACTGCTACTTGTGTGTCCAAAATTCTACAGAACAGACAAGTCCATTTATGTCCGTAACTGTGTGCTCATATGGGCAGTTTCTTGACATTCCAGACATTTACATTTATTGCAGGGAAATCCAGCTGTACTCCTAAGATGTGTGAAAGAGACAGGGGGAACAGATTTTGAACAACTTCTGTCCTCCTGGGCAGGGAGAGTTGGACTTCTGAAAGGCCGGAATGCTCTGTTGCTCTCCACATGAGACTATAAAAGGGGTGGGGAGCCTCACCATTGGCCATGCTGCATCCAAAATATGTGAAGGGCACCAGGTTGGGGAAGGTTGGTGTGTACTGACTAGCAGTAGCTCCCCAGTTATTCAGGCAAGAATCTTTCCCAGCCCTGCCTGGAGATACTGCGGGTTAAACCTGAGACCTTTTGCATGCAAAGCATGTATTCTGCCACTGAACCCTAGCCATGGGGGATCTGGAATTAATCCAATATTTATAGGCAGCTGGGTGAGGGTGGGGAAATGTTTAGCAGACCGCAAAAAAAGATGTAACTGTTGATTGATAAATAATTGTCAGAACTAGCACCCTAAAATTCTGTTTGTTGATTTTTCAAATAGATTTTATTTATTCTGAATATATGGATAGAACAATAAACATACTAAAATCTGTTTTGATGGTGGTGAGGGGTACGACGAGTTGTGTTACATTAAGTGAGGTCAAAATAGATTTCTATAGCTATTTTTGTGGGGGAGGGGAAATGTAATTTTTAATTTTGTTCTGGAGAACACACAATATGGTTTTCACAATGCTATTGTTGGTGTTGATAGTCCTCTTGAATTACTATGTAAATTCTGTTTGTATTCCCTCCTAAAATAACCCTCCCCCCAAACTTTATTATGTATATACTTGGTGGGATTAATAAACTTCTTTTAAAAAAAATATTAGGATAACCTCGACCCATATTGTACCCTACCATACCATAGCCTCTTTCTGCTTGTTTGTTTGTTTAAAAGGCGAAAGGAAACACATTATTTTTCTATATTTAGCTTTAAGGGTCTGAAATCCTTAGTGAGGCTTCTTGCCTCGGAACTGTAGGCTGGATTTTAATGAGATCCGTGAATCCTACTGGTATATCAGTGACCAAAACAACAAGCATGCTGTTGCAGTTTCTATTTGCCCTGTGGCGTCCATTTCTCTGAGTGCTACCACTCCTGTGCTTTGCATTTGATTAGCCTTCCATAAAATTTATGACCAGCAAGTGATTCCGTAAACAATGCTAGGAATATAGATCTTGATCAGGCATGCAGCTTGCCTGTGGGCATGCAACCTGATTTTGAGGGGTGGGGGTGACTTTTAAATGGTCCACGTGGAGTGAAACTGAAATGGAGGAAACAGAAAATACCACTACATTGCAATTCTGTTGACGGCTACTCAGAAGTAAGAAGAGCCCTGCTAAAAATGCCTATCTAGTCCAGCATCCTGTTCTCCCAGTGAGCAGGAAATGCCCTTTGGAAGCCAGGAACCTGAACACAGCTGCATTCTCTCCACTTGCAATTCCCAACTATTGGTATTCCGAGCTGTACTGTAAGTTCCATTGAATTCAGTGGAGCTTACTCCCAGGTAAATATGTTCAGCATGATGGGGAACCTTTCTTCTGTCAAAAGCTTGCATTTCCTATGGGATTATCTGTCACCAAACGCTCACCAAGAATGCTTCTAAATAATGAGCCGATTCCAAACTCAAGCAATGTGAGTTTTCCTAGCACTAGTAGCAACCATCTGAGTCAAGCATAATTTGTGATAGAGCATTTTTCCTTAAACAACCAGGTCCAGCAATTTTAGCACAGTAAGAAATTCAAGCAAATCTCCTGGTGGATGCTGCTCTTAGTTTCAAACTAAGATAAAATCAACGGTATAGAATTTGGTCCAAAAACTGCTTTCTACCATGTAGGGCAGGTGTAGTCAATGTGACTCATTTCAGAAGTTAATGTACTACAACTCCCAGCATCTCTGGCCATTGGCCATGCTGGGTGGGTCTCATGGGAGCTGAAGTCAAATGACATTTTGAGGGCACTACATTGGCTGCCCCCTGTCTCGAAAACAAAGGAAGAGGTCTAGCCAGACTGTGGTCTCACATCTGATGCTTGGCAAAGTTCCAGCTTTCTTTTGAAGGAGCTAGTGATAAGAACATGAGCAATAGCAAACAGCAAGAGAGATACAGATCAAGGATTCTAGAAAATATTCCTGGAGTGGCTCAAAGGGACATTAACAGCAGAGCCACTTCTGAAGCATGGGAATGTATCAAGGGCAGTTTATGACATGGTGCGAACCTTCAGACAAAAGGTTCTGCTGAGCCTCTGCAAGTTTTGGGATGCAGCTAAAGTAGTATATCAGCTAACAAGCCATGTTCAAGATCTTGTTGCTAAGATATAAAGCTCTGCACATATCTGTACCAAGTTACCTGAAACACCACCTACCCCTCTAAAGACCTGTAAGATCATTGGAGAAATTTTACTCACAGCACCACATGCTGAAGAATATCATAGGGAAGTGACCTGAAAATGACAGGACCAACTCCTGACATTGCACCTGTACTTTGTGATGCTCTTCCTTCTTTCATACATGGAACATCACCCATCAGTCGCTTCAACTGTCTTGTAAAGACTTGTCTTCTTGCCCAGGCTTTCCATGACCTAAAACATTGGACTTTGTTATTACTAAATTCCTGTTTTTATCTGCTTTTATTAAACTGTTTTACTGTTCTTGTTATTATTTTTTGTTTTTTAAAATGCTGTATCACTGTTTTTATTTTTCTGTTTCATTGTTTTTATATTGCATTTTATATGCTGCTTAGAGATTTTAAAGATATAAAGTGCTTCAGAAATGCTTTTAAATAAATAAATAAATAAAGTGAGTCAATAGCTTTCCTGAGTATGGCTACTGCAACAATCAAAATGATCAACAGAATATTTTTAAAAAATGGAAGTTTAAAATAACAAGGCATGTTGTGGCACTTTAAAGGCTAACAAATTGGCACAAGTTTTCCACTTTACTAGATGAATGCAGTGTAATCCTCAGCTGTGGGTATTTATAAACATGGTTGTAAGCAGTGGAGTCAGAGGGAAATGAAATGCAAGAAGTATAGAAAGCAGCAATTCAGTTCAACAGATGCAAAGTTAGAGCTGCCATACAGCTTCTGCCATTATATAAAAAAGTTAATCATTAACGTGCCACAAGACTCGGGGGCAGAGTAACCCTAAACCCCAGTCTGGAGGGGGTTAGGATGTGCTTACGCTGAGCTCTGCTGGGCCTCGCCAACTGGGGGCCTCCTCCATTGCTGTGTTTCTAGGCACAGGTCTATGCTTTAAAAGCGTTATGACTGATTAAAGCTTTAAGCCCTGTTTGTTCCAATTTAGGGGTAAAGAGTGGGTTTTCACAGAGAAAGCAGCAGGCCAAAAAAATGTACTCAGACATAGCGCTTTAAAGTGCGGACCTCTGCCTAGAAAGCATGAGGCAAAAAGTGTGGCTGAGCCCTCAGTTAATTTTTGCACAGTCATGGTGACCTTGACACTGTCTTGCATTAGACACAGGTGGCAAGGTGAAACTAATTATGGAAATCTTCCTCAGTGGATGCTGTACCCAGGACTCTGGGTTAAAAAGCCATTTTACAATGATCCAGAAAGGAGGATTACTTTACAGGCATATATGATGAAATTAACAAATCCGGTGAAAGCAAGAGAGGGAAGGCAAGAAATGGTGTTTGTTTGTTTCTTCTTGGAATAATAAAGTGCAAGTTTCAGTGAATTCATATTTTTTGCTGAGGAAGTTTGAAGTTGGGGAGGACAGATCAGAGAGTACAAATTCAAGCAAACTCAGGGGCAGGGAAAGACCATCATTTTCTTTTTGAAAAGAAACAGTAAAATAAAGCGCTTGAAAATATTTATTGAAATATTAATATTCTATTCATGATATTATATTATTATATTATATTATATTATATTATATTATATTATATTATATTATATTATATTATAGATATCTTATTATACTAAACATAATTGTTTACTAATTGTATTTATATTCTATATAACCTTTTGTATACTTTTCACAATAGCAAACTCAACTAATACTCAAACAAATAAGTACATTTAGGGATAACAGGCTTACTCTTGTTTCCATTCCCACCATGAAGTGCATTTCAGCACAGTGTTGCTTCCCATCTATATTGTATTGCACTCATGGCAGTGGGGCCTCTGGTTGGCTGAGCTTGCATGATGGCACAGAATGTTCAGGAGATAAGCATTCAGTGATCCAACTCCAGTGAGGGAAGATGGAATTGTCAGTTTGATGGAGATTAAAATTCCATACACAGCTGGTAAGAGGCCTGGATATTAGGGAAACAAAAGAACAGGTATCCCAAAGGATGAAGAGAGAGTAGGCAATGGATCAATAAAGTGGAACCTGAAGGAAAAGTGAATAATACTTGAGGAAAATTAGATTAGAAACTGTTTCCAGAGGTATTTTAAACAATTATACACACAAGGGCTACAGAAAGAAATGGACATAGACTGATTTTTGAAGACAAATGGATTACAAAAAATCTCCCAAGAAAGCAAATTAATGTTGAACTATAAAATATCTGAACAGGAAGTAGAAGGTGCCATTCAAAATATGCAATTGGGCAAATCTCCAGGACCGGATGGGCTGACTTCTAGATATTATAGATCTTTGAAAGAGTGGCTATTACAACCTTTGAAGGAAGTCTGCAATGAAATTCTGGAAGGGAAAAGGGCACCAGAGTTGTGGAAAGGGGCGTATATTACACTTATACCGAAAACAGAGACTGAAAAGTCTCAGCTTAAGAACTACTGCCCTATATCGTTACTTAATGTGGATTACAAAATTTTTGCTGACATTTTGGCCAAGAGATTGAAAAAAGTATTGATGGAAGAGATTCATAAAGACCAAGCGGGCTTTCTCCCGGGAAGACACTTGTCTGATAATTTGAGGAACATAATTGATATCTTGGAAAAACTAGAAGTGAATATAAACACTAAAGCAGTTCTGATATTTGTGGACGCGGAGAAAGCTTTTGACAATATCTCTTGGAGTTTTATGAAAAAGAACCTACAGGGGATGGGGGTAGGCCAAGGTTTTGAAAATGGTATAGGTGCAATATACTCTGAACAAAAGGCTAAATTAATTGTAAATAATGTGGTGACGGAAGAATTTAAGATAGAAAAAGGGACACGACAGGGGTGCCCAATTTCCCCATTGCTTTTTATATCGGTCCTGGAGGTTCTGCTGAATATGATTAGAAGGGACCGGTTGGTTAAAGGTATACAGGTCGGAGCCAAACAGTACAAACTGAGAGCATTTGCAGATGACTTAGTATTGACGTTACAGGAGCCAGAATCTAGTACTAAAAGGGTTTTAGAACTAATTCAAGAATTTGGTCAAGTGGCAGGATTTAAACTGAACAAGTTAAAAACTAAGGTTTTAGAGAAAAATTTAACACCGATTGAAAGAGAGAGGTTTCAGAATGAGACAGGCTTGACTGTGGTTAAGAAAGTGAAATACCTGGGGATTAATATGACAGCTAAAAATGGGAACTTATTTAAAGATAATTATGAAAAATGTTGGACGGAAGTGAAAAAAGACTTAGAAATTTGGTCGAACTTGAAGCTTTCACTGTTGGGTCATATTGCTGTGATAAAAATGAATGTATTGCCTAGAATGCTGTTTTTGTTTCAAACATTGCAAATTGTGGACAAGATGGACTGTTTCAAGAAGTGGCAGAGAGATATTTCTAGATTTGTCTGGCAGGGCAAGAAGCCCAGAATAAAATTTAAGATATTAACTGATGCAAAGGAAAGGGGTGGATTTGCCCTGCCAGACTTTAAACTTTACTATGAATCAGCAGCCTTTTGCTGGTTGAAAGAATGGCTGCTTCTGGAAAACACAGACATTTTGGACTTAGAAGGTTTTAACAATATATTTGGATGGCATGCATATCTGTGGTATGACAAGGTCAAAGCGCATAAAGTATTTAAAAACCATATTGTCAGGAAAGCCTTGTTTAATGTCTGGATAAGATATAAGGACTTATTGGAAAATAAAACCCCAAGGTGGCTGTCACCAATGGAAGCAAAAGCCCAGAAAAAGCTCAATATGGAGGCCAAATGGCCGAAATATTGGGAAATTTTGGAACAAGAGGGAGATAGACTGAAACTGCAGAGTTTTGAGAAACTAAAAAACAAAGTGCGAGATTGGCTTCATTATTATCAGATAATGGAGGCATATAATTTGGACAAGAAAATTGGCTTCCAGGTGGAAAAATCAAAATTAGAAACAGAACTGTTAGAACCCAAAACTAAGATTTTGTCAAAGATGTATAACTTGCTGTTGAAATGGAATACTCAGGATGAAACGGTGAAATCTGCTATGATTAAATGGGCACAAGATGTTGGACATAACATTATGTTTGCTGACTGGGAACAGTTATGGACCACAGGTATGAAGTTTACGGCATGCAATGCCTTAAGAGAGAATATTATGAAGATGATATACAGGTGGTACATGACCCCAGTCAAGCTTGCAGAAATATATCATTTGCCCGATAATAAATGTTGGAAATGTAAAGAAAATGAAGGTACATTCTTTCACCTTTGGTGGACGTGCCCAAGGATTAAGGCTTTCTGGGAAGTGATCTATAATGAAATGAAAAAGGTATTTAAATATACCTTCCTGAAGAAACCAGAGGCCTTCCTTCTGGGCATTGTCGGCCAATTGGTGCCAAAGAAGGACAGAACTTTTTTTATGTACGCTACAACAGCAACAAGAATACTCATTGCAAAGTATTGGAAGACACAAGATCTACCCACTTTGGAAGAATGGCAGACGAAGGTGATGGACTATATGGGATTGGCAGAAATTACTGGCAGAATCCGAGACCAGGGAGAAGAGTTGGTGGAAGAAGATTGGAAGAAATTCAAAGACTATCTACAGAAATATTGTAAAATTAATGAATGTTAGAATGATGTTGGATAGAAATTAAGTGGTTTCCAGCTGTAATGCTTTAAGAGAATATGAAAAAAGGGTTATAAATAGGTAAAAATCTAATGGTAAGGATTTGCTGAACCAACAATTTGAAGTGGAATACAAAAAAGGGAGGTATGAGGAGGTCCAGGAAACAAGCTAAAGGAAAATAAGCAATGGAAAATCTGTGTGTTTTTAACTATTTTTATTTTGTATTTTTGTTATTTTTTCATTTTTATTGTAATACTTTAAAAAATCTTAATAAATATCTTATAAAAAAAATACTTGAGGAAAAGGACAAAGGAGTACAGAGAAATAATGCAAGACATTTCTAATCAGAAAGGGTACTCTGATGAAACGTCTCACCAAAATGAGGAGAAACTGGGAGGAGGAAAAATTGGAATTTTAAGGAGGCTGGTTCAAGGCGCTGAGTGGCAAAGGGAAGTGAGACAAAATATGAAAAACCGGGAAGCTAAAGAAATTTGGAGGTGTGAAGACACAGGGTGCTTATCCACACATACCTTTTGCCCTGCTTGTTCAGGCATAGGTCCACACTTTAAAGCTCCGTGTCCAAGCACCCTTTTCTTTGCTTCAGAGCTTTCCCCACGAAAAACCCCTCTTTAAAGCTGAATCTGAACAAATAGCAATTTGAGTTTCCTGTAGATTGCCATTTGCTATGAATGAGCTTTAAAGAGCAGGCTCCAGGGCAAAACAAGAAAGGGTGTTCAGACACAGAGCTTTAAAGCACAAACCATGCCTAGAAAGCATAGAGGAAAGGTAAGTGTGGAGAAATCCAATATTGGCTGAAGAAAAGCCAAGGGAAATGTAGGACTATGTCAAAACTATAAAAGGGTTCTGGGGACAGGAATGGTTGTGAACCATTGACGGGGAAAGCATGGGCAGGCAAAGGAGGGAGTCAAGTATGAAAATAAATAAAAACATTATTCATATATATAAATGCATAAAATTGCTAGGTGCAGAGCAGGGGTAGGGAACCTGAAGGTCAATGGCTAATTATGACCCTCCTGACCTCTTGACCTGCTCTGTGCTCTCATTGTGTTTATGCTTTTGCCTGGCAGAAATGTGATAAAATCTTTTGCTTAGTTGGATGGAGGATGGAGAATGGAGATGTGTGAGTGTGTCTATAGAAATGGTTAGCTTTTGCCTGGGCTCGAACGCACCCTACAGTACAAAGGGAAGAGTCTTGCCTGTTGTTCCACCCACATTTGCCTCTTCTCTGCCTATGTTAGCCCCACCCATTACAGGCATGTAGACCCCAGCTGAAAAGATTCCCCACCCCTGATATAGATTGTATAGTTTCTATTGCCACTGTACCATTGTGACCCTAAAGGGGCAACTAAAGCTGGCATCCACCTGTCTCAGGAGACTGTGGAAGAATGCACCTTCAGGGGTGCAGTAAAACATTTGTAGAGTTGCAGCACCTGTTGTGGCTGTAGAAACCGATATGGGAGAGACATGTTTTGTTGCAGCTGCAACAGATGATGGCATCCGGTTGTGCTGATGCAGATGTACCATGGCATTTCTTCTCTCTGTGCTCCTCCTCTGGTCACTGCTGTGGATACACAGCCTGACTAGGTGCTGCAGTCATTTGCAAGGGATTCCCACTCAGCAGGGTTAATTTTGCCAGCCTTCGTGTCACATCTGCATTCGCAGCAATTGTCCTAGAAAAACCAGGACATCTCTTTTTTTGTGCAAGGGCATGACAGCCATTTTGGGCACTGTGATCTCACATGATCTTGCACAAACTCACGCTGCAATCTCGCCCTGAAAAAAGCACTTTTTTCAGGGCCACAGGCAGGTCATGTGACTCACCAAGGAGCGCATGCCATGCTTTTTGGCCTGGACATGTTGGAGGGTATGCATCTGCAGACATCTTTATAACACACATTTGGTCTGCCATCAGGTCTGATGCCTGATGCCCTGTAAATGCCTTCTTTGGAGATCCTGCCATCCTCTGGTCTGTAGTTATGACCAAGCCAATGTGGATGTCACTGCAACAGGAGTGCAAACATGCTGAACATGTGGGAGAGCACATATTTGGGCAACAAGCACTGAAGAACAGCAGAGGAGGGTAGTAGGGTGGCAGAACAGAGGTCACATCCACACATTTAAAACACATTTAAAGCACATTTAAAGCATGTAAAGGTAAAGGGACCCCTGACCATTAGGTCCAGTTGTGACCGACTCTGGGGTTGCGGCGCTCATCTCGCTTTATTGGCTGAGGGAGCCAGCGTACAGCTTCCAGGTCATGTGGCCAGCATGACTAAGCCACTTCTGGCGAACCAGAGCAACACACAGAAACGCCATTTATCTTCCCGTCGGAGCGGTACCTATTTATCTACTTATCTGCTTTCAAACCGCTAGGTTGGCAGGAGCAGGGACCGAGCAATGGGAGCTCACCCCGTCACGGGGATTCAAACCACCAACCTTCTGATCGGCAAGTCCAAGGCTCTGTGGTTTAACCCACAGCACCACCCACGTCCCACTTTAAAGCACATGCCTTCCCTCAAATAATCCTGGTAACTGTAGTTTGTTAAAGGCAAGGGAATTGTAATTTTATGAGGGCTAAGTAATGGTTCTCGGAAATCTTGGGGGGAAGTCACATGCTTTAAATTTGCCCTTTAATGTAAGGTGTGGATGTGACCTGAGTTTCACATTATTATGAATTAACCAGTCAACTATTTGGTGGCAGGTTTTGATAGTTAACCAGGCACTTGTTTCTTAATTTCGCACGCTATTTTAAATCTATCTTTCCAGTCTTAAGTATCACTATATTGCTCGATAAAAATGTTATTGTTCTTATTAAAAGAAAAATGTAATTGATAGGCATAAAACACACCATTGTTCCCTGTGCCCATTTTATTGTAATGAAGTCCCACTCTTAATACTCTGTGATCTTCAATGTCCTTTAAAGTACTGTAGTGTGTGTGTGTTTTAAAACATAATCTATAATAATCTAATTCAAGTCACTTAAAATGGATAACTCTGCTCCAATTATGATATTGGTAAAGGTTTTTACATAATGTGAGCTTTAATACAGACACTTAACACTAATACACTCGTTTACAACATACTGTATGAATAGCTAATTAAATGCCTAAGTAGCAGTAATGGAAGTGCAACTATCAATATGGGCAAGGTATCAATGATGTAAGGCATTAATAAAACTTTATGGCACTATTTAATCTCCTTTTATAGCTACTACATTATACCACAAAGATGAACAGGCAGGACAACACACACACAAAAAGGGACATCTAGAGGAAGATGAGACAACTGAAGTTCAGAATGGATGGTGGTTTTTTCCACCTGCAAGAATGTCAACTTTGTGAGAACAGGTTTTAAACTACAGATTTAGGATTTTCTTTCCCACATCAAGGGATAAAGAAGAAAAAATCAGTTCTGCTTTCTCTCAATTTCTAATTTCTATTTTTTTCTAATTTTTAATTAAATTTAATTTCTAATCCTCCCCCCTATTTTTCACTCCCTTCCCATTTTTCTTAAGTTCCTTTCTCCACATTTCCACTTCTATCCCTAGGGTCTTTAGGTATGTTCCATACCCCGTTTAAACAGCTTATCTTAATCCCACCCCCACCCCCCAATTTCTCCAGTTTGTCTCCCCACACCCCATGAGCATTTTTATCTAACCCAGTAAAGGCCACACCCACAACATACCTTTAAATCACTGTTAATACATCTAAAAAATGTGACCTAAATTATACCTGGAAATCAGCTGGATTACTTTCAAGCCAATATGGCATGACCTGCCTTTTAGAGAACTGTGTCATGATTTTGCTTGCCCATGGTTTAATTTCCTTCCTTCTAATTACGCAGCCTTGAAACTTGCCTCGATAGCCGGTCCAGTCAGTGAAAGTGGATTACATGGGCTCTTCCCAAGAAATACCATTAAAGTTGCACTGGTACTCCAAGCCTAGCAATCAATGTGGATAATATACTTTGCCAAAAGCTCCATAATGGTTTTTTTGTGTGTGTGTCTGTTTTTTTACAGAACTCAATACATCTTAGCTGTCTCCACTGGATCTAATCAGCAGTGTGCTAGATTTTGATCTAAGCAGAAATCATACAGCAATAATGAATTCTATGGGTAGCAGAGGACACATCATTATCTGTTTGTCTGTCATGTCTGTCTGTCTACTGTGGGATTTATAGCCCTCCCTTTCCAGCTTGTACTGTTCAGCCTCAGTGACTCATCTGTAAAATGAAATTATACCTATTTTGGAAACTTGTTGTTGTGAATGCAACAAGGACATGCTATGTACGAAACCAACTTGCCCCTACCCGCAAATAAATAAATAAAATATCCTGTTTCATCCTGATCCAGAATTTCTAAATCACCAGCATATGTGATGCCGTTTAAGATCTTCAGTTGGTTCAATTGGTGTTTAGGCCCACTTTTGGCATGGAAACCGCCTTAGTCATTCTGTATGTTGACCTCAATTCCCCTTGATCTCAACAACAATAATACAAAGACTCTGGTTCACAAGGACAAATATGCTGCCATATTAATATAGAACATATGAACACAGTTTGCCCCATTCATTTAAATGGAGAGAGCAGGTCAACTTCCACAAATTAGCCCTTGAACACAAGAGAGATCCATGCGTAGATCTGAACAAGTGCTCTTGGGAAATCACAGGGTGACAACATTCACATGTGATTAGAGGCTTCCCAGTTCACCCATAAGACAACTTCATTTGAACACTTTATTGCATATATGAAGGCTGCTGCTAATGCTAAGATAATTAGGATTCCCCTGCTTTTTCCAGTGCTCTGTGTGTGCACTGGAGTCCTGTGGAGCTTTGAAGAGAGGCTTTTGAGTTTCTGCAACAATATCACAAGCTTCAACCGTTGATGGTGGGGTGGGATTGGGATGGATGGCTGGTGCAAATTTTTTTCAGAGCAGTCAGTGAAAGAAGAATACCATCCTGGTGTGCTTTTGCCATGGCTTGATGAATAAACATGACCTTGGAGTGGTGCTACATCAGGACAAATCCTGGGCTGATTTTGGCCAGGTGAAAGTATCTGATGTCCTCTGTGCTTCCAAAGGTAAATGTTATTTAAAGAACTGGCCAGATTATGAAATCTGCCAGAAGCAGCATAAACAGATGATACATTTAGTAATGCACTGATCACCTCAGGAACAGCTAAAGTGTTGTTCTCCAGTGACTGGCTAACCAAGATGACTAGCAAAGTAACTGTATAAACATTTATATTGGAAATTAGATCCATTAACAAAGGTATTTTATTTTTAAACCAAAACACAAACGTGGCTTTGACTGTGATCCAAAGGCTGTTTTAGGCTTCCATCCTGACAGGACATCTACACTGTGTTGCTTGGAAGGTGTCCAGTGTCCCCTGCAGGAAAGCAATATGCCAATTTGCATATCAAAGCAAAGAAAGAAGCCAACCCCAATAGACCTCAAAAGGGAAGTGAAACTACAGGGAAAAGCTCACTTTTGAACAACTCTTGATTAAAAAGAAATAACACCCATCTGCACCTCAGTGGCCACTTCCGTACTTTAAAAAATATATAAATAATCCACTTTGCATAAATTTAGCCAGTGGATTTCAGGCTCTCAATCCTTGTGGAACATATTCCACACCAAATTATTTCCTTCATTCGGTACCCCTGTACACCTGAAACTTCATCAGAAGATTATGTGAAATGTCTGAGAATGCTCATTCTGCTGACTTAGAGTGCCAGCTAGAACTCATGTTGCAACTTATAACATGAACAGAGAAGCCCTTCCAGCCCAAGGGCCACACTTCCTTCTGGGCAACATTCTGAGGGCCACATGCAATGGTGGGTGGTGCCAGAGGCAAAAGTGGATGGAGTAATTAGTATAAATTTCACCTTTGTACAGTCGGCTAGTTTTTACCGATGCTCTCTATTATGCATCCAGACAAGCAAGAGGCATTAGCAGTGTTTAAATACACTTCCCAGCCAAGCAAAAACAGCCGTGGTGTGAAGCAGGAAATGGAAATCATGTACAGTCATGGAAAGCAGCTTTCTGATCTGCCTGTACCTTTCTAAAAAGTGTGGCAAATAACATTTTACTTAGGTGGAGGTGGAGAGGGAATCTAAAAGGTTCTTAACCCTAATGGAATGGTTGTGGGAGCTGGGTATGTTTAGCCTGGATATGAGGGGACTGAGAGGAGATATGTTAGCCATCTTCAAATATCCAAAGTTCTGTTACATGTAAGATGGAGCAAGCTTGATTTCTCCTGTTCTGGGGGATAGGACCCAAACTTATGGATTCAAGTAACAAGAAATGACCTTTTGACTCAACATCAGGATAAATATTCTGATGGTAAATTTTTGACTGTGGAATGATGCTTTATCATTCTTGCATTGCAGGGGGTTGGGCTGGATGACCCTCGGGGTCCCTTCCAACTCTACAACTCCATAATTCTATGATTAATGCAAGCGGTGAATACATTCATGTATCTCTGAATCAAGGTCCAGATCATCACTGGACTCCCACTGGAGCTTTCTTGAAAACATGGTGGGTTGCCATCTGGAACCAATTCACATATAAAATTCCAGTTCAGTTTTGTTAAAATGATGATAAACACATTGAGTACTTATCTGTGAAACTCTTCTTCCTGGATATCTATTGATATAAACATATTTGTTGAAGTGCTGTATGTATTTTGTGCTTTGTT